>NC_039366.1:61741598-62041598 GCF_003573695.1 Papaver somniferum
AATAACCATTGTTCTAGATTTTCTCTCTCCTATTTACTTGTTTCTTACTCAAAAAAGATCTCTCCCTTTCCTTTACAATTGAACGACTATTTATAGGGAAGTACCTAGTGGATGACAGCTAATCTGTCCTTTATTTTCTGATATGTCTCGCGACATTCTCGCAACCTTACAAATGTTACTCTCGCAAACTCTCTTATTTTCGCAGAATCATTACATTTTTCTCATGATTTTAGCTGACGTCGTTTATTATGTCACTTCTAAAATTCTTCTGCGACGCTGTTGTGTTGTTTGATAATTTCGCTGTGGCATTATTGCTGCGAGATTCTGATCCTACATCTTGTCTCTTCTCATATCTTCTCTTCAAAGTAGAGAATGATATGAGAAATGCCGCAGCTGTTCATCTCTTCATATTCTGCATATATCATACGTATTCTTTCTTCCATCTGTTTCTTGACACGTCTTCTGTAACCGCTGCTTTTCAACTGCTCATGTCTTTCGTCTTAATGGTGTTTATTTCTTCGAGTAAAAAATATTCTTTATATATTCTTCTTACTCTTCTTTCCACTTTCTTTTTACTTTCTCTTCTCTTTTTATTCTCTCATCTCTGCAACTCTATTGTTCTTCCTTAAGTTCCGCTACTGTAATCCTTCTTTCTTCAATCTTATTACTTTTTATTCATTTCCATACTATATATTCAAATATTCCTCCAAGTGGCCATAAACATGAGAAAAACTTAAAAGACGTCCAAAAAGATCTTGCAGAGAAAGGTTTCACACTTTCTACCATTCCTGGTGAAAGTGCCAAATCAATTCTTTCTATTAAACTTTTCTCTGATCAATATTGTGATGATCAATTAATCATAATTTCGCTAGGTCAAATTCTCGCAGGTCTCCCCATTCCTCTTTATGATCCAGATATTCCTCTGTTTTATGAAATTCTCGCTCACTCAGGATTTTCGCGAGATATCTTTCAATTGAGTGGGGATTGCATCCGTTTGATGTTAGAGTTTGCTAACCGTGGTGCTGGTAAAGGATTTCTGTACTCCAAAGAACTTAGGGATCCTAAATTCGCAGACTTGGAGATAATTGCTGAGAAATATACAGTAGCGAGTTTCTTTGAAAATTATGAATTGATCTCCATGAAGAAAGAGAATACTCGCTGGGGTATTCGTTTGAAAAGGAAAGATAACATTGATGAAGCTAAAATACTCATGCAAGACATTGATTGGCATTCTGGTAAGAACACAACTCCTCGCCAATCCAAAGATGATAAATGGTGTGTTTTTCCCTTGATGCTAAAAGGGCCTTATATTGCTGGGTCAAATGTTCTTCCTGAGAATCTCGCTACCTATCAACCTTGGGTATTCTCTTGGCCCGAGAAGGAGAAAGAGGTATGTTTCTTCCAGTTTCGCTCACTTTATATTTCTTTATTTTTCTTTATTCTTTTGTTCGATGACCCTTGCGACATTCTACAGATCCAAAAATTGAAAGATAATTATAACAGGACTGGGAAGACTAGTACCTTGTTAGCTCTTCGCTTATACACATATGAGGTAAGAAACATTCTCTTATGATTTTAAACAGTATACTGTTGCTTCCATTTCTTATTTCTATCTGTGTGTGAAGATTATTGCTGAAATAGAAGAACCTGCCAATGTTGCGAAGACTGGTGATAAAGGCAAAGGTGCTCTTCGCAGGGAAAAACCAACTGCTCCTCCTTCAAAGAAAAGAAAAGTCCGTTCTTCTTCTCCTTCAAATATTCCTTCTCATGAAAACTCCGAGAATGATGAGGATGATGATGATAATGATGACCTTGATGCAAATGAAGATTCTCCATCTGAATCTTCTATGGCTAAGCTCTCTGGCCTCTTTTCTGATTCTTTGCAAGGAATGGGAGATAGTCAGTTCGCTAACACCTGTAAATCTCTCGCTACAATTTGCGATGTTCCTTTGTTGGATGGTGATAATTCTCTTCGTGGAGTTTCTAGATCAGTGACTCCCAATTTCCTGCATTCTCTTAATAATCTGGTATACTTTCATCCTTTTACTTCTTCATTGTTGTGACTCAAAATCTCTTTCTATATTAATACTTTTTATATTTTCTCGCAGGATAGAAAAGCTTCTTTCGCTGTTGCCTCAGATCTAGAGAGGAGAGCGAAAATCTTGAAAAGAAGAATCTTCAATTTCGTACAAAGAATGAAGAACTGGAAGCTGAAGTCAAATGTGTTCGCGAGAAAAACAGACAACTAGAATTTGATTCTTCTTCGTATAAGAAAAAAATCTCTAGCCTTCAGCAAGCTAATAATCAGCTTTATGGTATGTTACTTTTCTCCTTTCCCTTCATTCATTCATCCTGTTGTTTTATCTTATTTAAATGATCCTTTTTGCAGACATTTATGGTCTTTCTGATGAAGCTACCATTCTTCGTTCATTTCCTAATGCCTTGGATAATGATACCCTTATCGAGCGTCTTAAAAATAAATCTTTAAATAGTTTCTCAAATGATAGAATTTCATCTCTTTCTCTGAATGAACTTAGATCCAAATTTCGCCTCTTAGAAGTTGACCATAGATCTAGTTTAGGATTGGCCAACCGATTTAAGTGTCTCCTTCTTAATTCTAAAGAGAAAATCAATGAGTTGAGAACCAAAATTAGCGGTCTCCTAGATGATAAGGATCACATCTCTGATCAAGGTGCTAAGGCTTTGGTGAAATTCCAAGAGACTCTTCTTGAAGTTCAACTTGAACGAGATGAAGCTAACCGCAAGAACATCGAGCTCTGCGAAAGAGAAAACCAAATTCGTTCTCGTCTTCTTATAAGTAATAAAGATGAATTTGCTTGGGTTGCGAAAATCTTAGATGATGCCAGAAAAGATTTAGGTGTAAATGTTAGTCTCCAAGTTGAGCATACATCCTTGATTAGAGATATGATTTCTGACAGAGAAGGTTATTAACTGTTCTTCTTTACTAATCTTTTGTTTCTTATGAATTTTCATCAAGTTAATAACTGATCGTCTTTTGCTTGTAGATTCTGAAAGTAGATATCGTGAAAAGATTGAGGAACTTGAAGCTGAAAAAGAGAAACTCGCAAAGAATATTTCTTCTCGCAACGACAAGTATTCTAGATTAAATAATCAAATCAAGATCACTGTTGCGAATTTTAAGAATGATCATATGCATTTTCGCAATCAAACTATCCAAATGGTTTGCGATGACCATAGTATCCCTCATTCTGATTATCCTTGTCTCTTGGAAGAGATCCCAAAGAATATTCCCAGTATGATTATTTCAGATAGCGAAGCTGATGATGAAGAATCTGATGGTGATGAAGGTTCTGATGGTGATGAAGGTTCTGACGCAGACGAAGAAGGGAACAAGTCTGATGAAGATGATGAATGATCAACTAAAAAGTAGTCTTTGTTTCTTTTTTTAATCTTCTGTAATACTTGTACATTTATTCCTTCTTTCTGTATATTTGCGAATTCTTTTGGTTCCCCATATTCCTTAATATATGGGTTTCTTTCATTTTGACCTGCATTCATTAAAACAATTCTTCCTTGCAATACAGTTAATCAATATAATCATTAATTAATGAATTTTTGTGTAAATCTATCATATGGAGACAAATAAAATTTTCTAATTTCATTCATTCCCATACTTGCCTCTGTTATTTGTATCCAAATGAGAGATTTTGTAGATTTTTCTTATTTTGTGCCTCAATTTCGCAGTTAATTATGTATAATTTCGCAATCTTATGCGAAGTGAATTTTGATTCTTTTCAAAATCTCATTCCTGTGCGGTCTTATTTTGCCTTCCTAATTAAAGGTCTTATTATGCCACCTCTTGTCATTGCGACAAAATCGCAGAACGTTCTTGCACTTTGATGCAAAAATCTATTGATCTTTCCTTAACTTTTTCTTTTGTATTATGGACTCTTCAGGAATGTTGCGAAAATATGATAGGCCTAAATATTCTTGCGAAAATAAAGCCCCATGACATTGCCGTCTTGCGACGAAATCGCAGGACGTCTTCGCACTTTTATGCGAAAACCCATTGATCTCGTCTTATCTTTTTCTTTTGTATTATTGCCTCTTCAGGATTGTTGCGACAATATGACAGGCCTAAATATTCTTGCGAAAATAAAGCCCCATGACATTTGCGTCTTATGTAGTTGCAGGAAATCCTACATAATATTTCCGCCCTTATCAGATGTAGGATCAGAATCTCGCAGCAATAATATTTCAGCGAAATTATCAACAACACAACAACGTCGCAGAACAATTTCAGAAATGATATAATAAACTACGTCAGCTAAAATCATGAGAAAGATGTGATGGTCCTGCAAAAATTAGAGAGTTTGCAAGATTAACATTTGTAAGGATGCGAGAATGTCGCAAGTCATATCCGAAAATAAAGGACAGATTAGCTGTCATCCACTATGTATTTCTCTATAAATAGTCGTTCAGTTGTAAAGGAGAGGGAGAGATCTTTTTTTGAGTAAGAAACAAGTAAATAGGAGAGAGAAAATCTAGAGCAGTGGTTATTCTTGATTCCTTTATCTTTTCTTGTAAGATTGTTCAAAGATTCATCAATAAAATTAAGATTGTTAATCTAAAAATGAGTTGAGTGTTAATGAAATCATATGAGGGGTGTACTGTAGGATTTCCTGCAACTACAATTTGGGTCATATATGTTGGAGCATTGCTCGGTTGAACCCACCAAGCGTTGGTGTGTCAAGTTTGGTTGTCATATTTTAGTGAACCAAAACTCATGTTAAGAGTCGCTTGATTATGTACTAGAGTTATACTTTGTATAGGTTAAATTGAAAGCATTAGGATATGAGACATTATAAGTATTGCGAAGTCTTGAAGATGTGAAGAAGCGAGGAGCTACAACAACTAAAATCATCCTTCCACTTGAGGTTAGTGATATTTGACTTGAACTGTTTCATTCCCTAAAGTATCTTTCAAGTCGTGCATATTGAAAACATAACTGCGAAGCATGTTTGAACTCTAGATAGACATAGTATTAAGGAATACAATACGAGGTTTATTGCTTAACCATTAAACTTTGTAGATACGACATCGCCATAATCATTTTAATGCTATTGTGATTATGTATGGGTGTAAGGTGAGGATTTCATCCTAGGGAACAATGTTTACATGTGTTCTAAGGAAGTAAGTTCATAAACTTGTTTTGTGAACCGAAAAGGAAATTGCCGGGCGTTATTGGTTTTGTTATTCATTGCATATCTTATGAACAACCAATATGTGTGATAGAGTAGAATCGCTCACAACTTGTTGTGTTCTTGGTAGAACTAATTCACAAAGGCCTGACTTTTGTATTGGTAGAACTTTTATTAGTAAAACCAATATTAAGTAATCACCTTGGTATGTATCGGTTTTGTGACTGCCATGGTGGTAGGTTCAGAACCTACAATAAAATACTGCAAGTGCACAACGTCTAACTCATAGACAATGGCAAGTACAGTTCGTTCCCACAGGGAGTGTGAAAACCAACTAATATCAAGAATCAACTAATTGACAAAGATGATTTTTTTTTAAGAGGTTTCAGAAATTCGGACAAAAATGAAATAATAAATAATTTTAACGAAAAACAGAATGATAAAAGGTTGTTAGGATTTTCGGTTTCCACCAATTAATTATGCAAACTCTACTAATCTTTAAAAATCTATTCCATGCATTTTCAAATACTGTTTCTCCGCTATAGTTTTCTTCGCTTCATGGGTAGTGATTCTAAAGCATTACCTATCTATCCTTGTATACCACGTCTAGGGATTTAACCGAAGCACGAAATATCAATTCAAAAGCATAAATAATCAAGAAAATCACATGAAGAATAAAATACCAAGCTATATGAAGAAAAACTACTAGTCATTTAAATCATTATTGAGCATATAAATGTAGAGTTTACACAATTAAATTGGTTTGTACCCAAACCCTAACATAACTCTAGCTAGCCATGGCTTTATCAAAAACCATAAACATATTAAAATCAAACTTTAGCTAAAGATAAACGAAGAATCGAAAACAAAACTCAAAAATCCTTCTCCTGTTTCTCTTCCAGCTCTGTGGCCGGGCGCCCCCTCGTATATTTTGAAACAACACATAAATATAGCTCACAAATGAATTCACGTTTTTCTTCTTGTCGCCACATCACCTCCCAATAGAAGTCTGCCACATGTCATGAAAATAAAAATTCACCCAATGATGTTGTGCCGCGTGTCATAATATGAAGAGACATTGTAAAGTATCACTGAATCTCCACTTTCCATAGTATATGAATTTCATTTAGAAAGCATGATATTTTCTTGCATGTGCTGGGTCCCACCTTAACTGTATTTGCAAAATGACGTCAGTTGGCTTCAAATATTCCTTCAGATTCTTTATATAAATATAGCAAGAGAACTTATGTAAGGACAAAATATATTAATCTTTCCTTTTTCTTCATTTGCATGTGGTCATGGAGGTGATATTCTTCCATTCTTATGCTAACAATAATAAAGTCACTCTTGACCAATCTTATGTGGCATTAGTGTGCTGACATCGACTCGCTTCACCATTAAGTCTCACATTTTGATGTTTATTCGCTGGATGGTCGAATTCACTTGTACTTTCTGCAAAAGCACTAAAATAGTATCATTAGTCAAAATATTGAGTCCTAGCTAATATAAATATGGGTATAAAATGTAGCACTTTCGTGCTTATCAACACCCCCACACTTATATTTTGCTAGTCCTCGAGCAAAACAAAGAATTAACCCGCTACACAGCTGGTCATATGAATATAGAGACCCGCTACACAGCTGGTCATATCATTTTTTTTCTTGTTTTTTTTAGACCCGCTACACATCTGGTCAAATAATAAGATAAAGAGAGAGAGACCCGCTACACAACTGGTCATAGAAAATACCATACAAAAGACCCGCTACACAGCTGGTCATGACCCTAAAAACCATAATGATAATAATATATTTTTCTTAAGACCCGCTACACAGCTGGTCATAATTTATTTATTTTTTTAAATCATAACCAAAGTGCCACTCCCCCACACTTAAATATTACATTGTCTTCAATGTAATTGAGTCATCCAACGTAGGAATCAAGGTGGGGAATTATAAATTGCAAAACAAAAATAAACAAATAAAAATAAAAGATAGAGAAAAGGGAACAAATCTGATGGGTTGACTCCCACGAAGCGAAATGTATTGTTTCCCTGCTTTCAATAGCACATAATCTCAAACAAAATGAGGTTGATACCCCAAAGTAAGCTGCCAATCATATATATAGAGTCTGAAAAGTTGGGGATCAACCCAACCAATCCGGTCAGCTGAAAATATGCACCTGCAAAAACTATAATCATCCAAAGATATATGTGAATCCATTCCCCATAAATAACAATCCTTAGTAATCAATCCATGCATTGTAAGGATATGTAAATCATTCACACAAAGAGGTATAAATTTTTCAATATCTTCTAGTTGAGGTGCACGCCCTAAATCAGGTTCTAAATCAGCGGAAATAACTTTTATGGCTGATATTGGTTCCAGTTGAGCAAAATAGGGCACACGAACATATGTTGGCTCAAATGGAGCAATAATATCATGACTCATAGACCCGTTATCATCTAAAACGGTTTCATTATCAATATCATCAAGACAAAAAAATTCTGAACTTAATGGCTTAAAGGTCATGGTCGAAACTTTCTCGACTGATGGAACTAGTCGAGACTCGAAAAAAACTAGAGGTTCTAGTTTGGATTTCCATTTATTAGTGTCTAACAGCGGTGTGGAGTCTAACAAGGCATTGACTTCACAAATAACACTATCTTCATCAAAATCATACCCAAAATGAGCTAAGCAAACCTCTAATGGATCTCCCAAGTGGCTCTTGCAAATATCTTGCGAGTGCATACTTTCTTTTCGCCCGTACTTCAGACTAAAGTACCTAAAAAAATTCAAACAAACTGCGTAAGAAGAACTAAAAGAATAATAAAAATAAATTATTTACAAAAATTAAAAATAAGCTATATACAATGATATCAACTAGCGAGTATTTTGCTACCACTCCCCGGCAGCGGCGCCAAAAACTTGGTAGGTTCGGAAACCTACAATAAAATACTGCAAGTGCACAGCGTCTAACTCGTAGACAATGGCAAGTACAGGTCGTTCCCACAGGGAGTGTGAAATACTCAACCAACTAATATCAAGAATCAACTAATTAACAAAGATGATTTTTTTTGAGAGGTTTCAGAAATTCGGACAAAAATGAAATAATAAATAATTTTAACGAAAAACAGAATGATAGAAGGTTGTTAGGATTTTCGGTTTCCACCAATTAATTATGCAAACTCTACTAATCTTTAAAAATCTATTCCATGCATTTTCAAATACTGATTCTCCGCTATTGTTTTCTTCGCTTCATGGGTAGTGATTCTAAAGCATTATCTATCTATCCTTGCATACCACGTCTAGGGATTTATCGAAGCACGAAATATCAATTCAAAAGCATAAATAATAAAGAAAATCACATGAAGAATAAAATACCAAGCTATATGAAGAAAAACTACTAGTCATTTAAATCATTATTCAGCATATAAATGTAGAGTTTACACAATTAAATTGGTTTCTACCCAAACCCTAACATAACTCTAGCTAGCCATGGCTTTCTCAAAAACCATAAACATATTAAAATCAAACTTTAGCTAAAGATAAACGAAGAATCGAAAACAAAACTCCAAAATCCTTCTCATGTTTCTCTTCCAGCTCTGTGGTCGGGCGCCCCCTCGTATATTTTGAAACAACACATAAATATAGCTCACAAATGAATTCACCTTTTTCTTCTTGTCGCCACATCACCTCCCAATAGAAGTCTGCCACATGTCATGAAAATATAAATTCACCCAATGATGTTTTGCCGCGTGTCATAATATGAAGAGACATTGTAAAGTATCACCGAATCTCCACTTTCCATAGTATATGAATTTCATTTAGAAAGCATGATATTTTCTTGCATGTGCTGGGTCCCACCTTAACTGTATTTGCAAAATGACGTCAGTTGGCTTCAAATATTCCTTCATATTTTTTATATAAATATAGCAAGAGAACTTATGTAAGGACAAAATATATTAATCTTTCCTTTTTCTTCATTTGCATGTGGTCATGGAGGTGATATTCTTCCATTCTTATGCTAACAATAATAAAGTCACTCTTGACCAATCTTAGGTGGCATTAGTGTGCTGACATCGACTCGCTTCACCATTAAGTCTCACATTTTGATGTTTATTCGCTGGATGGTCGAATTCACTTGTACTTTCTGCAAAAGCACTAAAATAGTATCATTAGTCAAAATATTGAGTCCTAACTAATATAAATATGGGTATAAAATGTAGCACTTTCGTGCTTATCACATGGGAAGAGGGGAATCGATCCTTGTAAGGGGTGAAGGGAACCGATCCTAGTAAGGGGTGTAAGGGGAACCGATCCTTGTAAGGGATGAAGGGAACCGATCCTAGTAAGGGGTGCAGTGCAATAGGGGAACCGATCCTTGTATGGGGTGCAACAAATTTACAGTAGAAAGTGGAACCGATCCTGTGAAGAGGTGCAACACATATAAGTTAGATACCATATATATGTGGGGAACCGATCCTATTACCTAGTCAACCTAATCTTTGGTAATCTAGTGTGACTATGCTTAGTACTCACATGGAGGTGGAACCAAAACTTGTTTTGGTAGAACCGCAAACCCATGAGTGTGATTGAATGTTTGGTTTGATCAATAACATAGTTCTTGAAAGTCAGATGAACCAATTCTAAACTTGTTTGAAAGTGTGGCAAATCAGTTTCAAGGTTGTAAGTGTGAAAGAGAACTTACAAAATAAAGATGTCGACGAACTTTGAACACGTGATGAGAATGTTTATTTCTATGATTTTTCAAAGATATTCCTTAAAGGCTAAATGGAAGAGAATCCCAGAATCGAAACATAAGTAAGTTAAGAATCTTTTAATTAAGGTTATTAATTTATCTTGGAAGGAAATTATGGAATTAGTAATGTGCATTTGCTAATTAAGATTTTCCAAGAGATTTCGATTATATTTTTGGACAGAGCATTTCCAGGAATTATGAAAACCGAATCTGCGCATTTATTAATATCTTGAGAATATTTTCAGTTTTGGAAATTCCTTGGTGTCCAAACTTCCTTGTATATAAATACTCGAAGTTTGCCTTTCTAGCAAACTAATCCTTCGTAACAATTTGACTTCCTCTTTTGTCATTGTTACTGGTGTAGCCGCTTATCGGAGAGGAGAGTAATCTAATTAGGTGAAATCTCTTACGTCCGCTCGTTTTAAAGTCTTCTTTGGGATTGAGAAGCTCTAGCGCGACCCGTTGGTGGGAAACTAGATAATTGCGGTTTATCTTTGTTTTCGATTGATTTGATTGACTAACGGTGGTTGAAATCTGATTGCACCTAGTTTTTTATGCTTGAGAATCTTCTCTTTTGATATAAGATTCACTCAAACTAGATCAGAGTTTTGACAGGGATCTTTAGAATGTTGTTAGTTCTAAAGACGATCTTGTGATAATCCATTGTTAACGAACTCCGTTCTGTGCGTGATTGATCACAAGAGATTCAAGTGATTGTGTGCAGGTGTTTATTGAAGATTAAAGAAGATTTGAAGACAAAGAAGATATTGAAGATCTGACTTGGGTTTTATAATCTTTGGTGTGCACAATACTTGCTTGGGAAAAGAGGATCCAATTAATAATCGGTTTATCCTTGTGGTAGATTGGATTCATTAATTGAGTAGATCGGCATCAACACGGTTCCTTTGGGATTAAAGGTGTTGTTGGCTTAATCTTAACCGATTACCTTCAGGTGATTGAATATGAGATATATCTAGACATGACGAATGAGTTTATGTTAAGATAAACGGAAGATCTTTTGTCCGACTCATATCACTTGGTTGAATAGAGTTGTTACCAAAAAGATTTCTTGTTCCTTTACTGTTTGGAATACGAACCAAAGGGATTGTTCCAAGTACGTGACTTATTCATAGGTCAGAGGCGTGGGAATACAGACGGAACTAGGTGAACTATAGGGTTAGTTACTTGGTCTCAACTATACGAAGTTAGGTGTAATTTTGTGTAGCGGCTTAATCCTGAGAGTATTCAGTTCTGGACAAGGTCCCGGGGTTTTTCTGCATTTGCGGTTTCCTCGTTAACAAAATCTTGCTGTATCATTTACTTTATATTTCTGCATCATAATTGTTTTATTATAATTAAAGTAAATCCCACAAACGTTAATATCCTATTTACTTGATAAGCAATCCTATTGTGTTTGGTAAAGTCCGAACCTTTGTATCAAGTAAACACACTTTGTTGTCGCATTGTCTCAATCTCGTATCCATAGACGATCACACGAAGTGTGAACCGACTAGTTGTATTGTCTCGATCTCGAATCCATAGACATTCACTTTCGGGGAAAGGACTTATAGGTCGAATTTTTTTTAGCTTGAGGTATATTTGGATACCCTCGCCTTTTCAATATATTGACCAAGTGTAGAGAGAGAATGTAAGAAACTTTTATTATCTTGAATTAATGAAATCAAAGAGATAGAGAGGAAATACTTTCCCCCTCTCCATTTCATATCAAAATCATTCCAAACAATCAAATATATTAAGACCCAAATCTAACAGGATCGATCGGGAGAAAGGTAAAAGCTGAATAGATGAAACATAAAAGGAGCTGTCGATTAGCAGAGATGAAGACTGCTCGAACTGGCTGCCATTGATAATGAATATATGTTGCAGTCCTCGGTAATCAATTGAATGGGTTTTATAGAAATCAGGGATTGATTTAGAAAAAAGGTGGAGAACGGGTTTGTTTGGTTAATGATAGATGTGTGACAGAAACTGGAACATCACGGCAAATGTGTCAGAAGTTTAGAATTGTGGTATCATTTATCAATGTGTGACAGAAGTGAAAAACAGTGGCAACTCGTGAAAGAAGTGTTACTGATGAACAGTAAAAGTTGGGACAAAAGTTTGACCGAAGGATTGTGACAGAATTGGAACACATAAAGTGTGACAGTCTCAATCAAGCATGGTGGAAGTTTTGTGAGACGTGGGTGGAAGACGGGGTTTTGAAGCTTGTTCTGTAAACTGTCTGGAATCTATGGAATAGGTTCGATTTGCGTAGCACATACAGTTTGATCAACAATATCTATGTCTCTCGGGTAGATAGTTAAAAGCCCAGATTGCAGCCAGCAGTAACAGTGAAGCAAGTTCAACTAGATGCTCGTCATTATTCGAGGTGTTGAAAATGTCTAGGGAGGTTGTTCAGAATCGTTTGGTTTCTGTGTTGAGTAGGCATGTATGTCTATCAATAGAGTTTAAAACTCAGGGTGAAGCCAGCGGTAATGGTCAAGCAAGTTCAACCAGATGCTCGAAGTGACAGATGCATAAAATAAATGCTCACACATTTAGTTTATGGGAAAATCAAGAGAACAAAGGTTTGTGAACTGAAAAATATCAGTCGTAGTAAACATCACAATAGTGAGGTTGTGAATTTTGTGTCAGTACCATGTGAAGAGAAATAGAAAAAAAAAAAGGCAAAGATACAATGCTCGGTGATGAGTTACAAATCCTACAATTAGGTGAAAAGGGAGGATTTGTTTTCGTGTTTGGTTAGCAAGTTGTTAGAGCACACAATAGTGTTTCTAGCTTGTTAAGGAGTCTTGGTTTGAGGGAGGATGTTGGAAATAGTAAACCAAGAGTATACTTGGAAGTCGATTTAACTTGAGAAACAAGTTGTTTTGGTTCTAAAAGAGTTCTAGAATAGTTCTATTTAGAGTTTGGTCTTTGTTAGGAAAGTTACTTGAGTGGTCGTAAAGATTGTTAAACTTATAAATAGGCTATTAGCCATGAGAATTTGTACACCAAGTTTATTATCAATGTAGACGATTATTGCTTCCGCGTTTGTGCTCTCCTCTCTCTTGTCTGGGTCCAACAATTGGTATCAGATCAAGGTGAGAGTAAGAGAGAGGATAAGAAGATAGAGTTAGAGAAGTTCATAGAATTCATGGTGTTTTTAGGGTTTGTTGTTTAAAACAAAAAAACGTTAAAAAATAAGAAGAAATTGCGTTTAATTCTGCTGCGAAGAAAGAATAAGGTCTTCTGTTGTCTTAGGTTACAGGTCCGTGACTTGTTGCCTCAAGTCGTGTTCATGTGAAGGAAAATAAGGACTTGATACAAGGTAGTTCCTTCAAGGCATCTCTTCCGTTCGTGTGGGTTTGTTAGTGCGGGTATACTGTTAAAAAAAAAAAAGACTTGTTGCGAGGGATTAGAGTTTGTTTGAGAAATTGAGAAGAACAAGGAAGAACTGATGGGTCCCTTTTCCAGTTGAAGAACAAAAAAAATAGAAATGTGTTCTTGCTTCCATATTCCGTTGTCAAGTTTGAATAAAACTGACGGCATAATGGTGAAGATCGAGAAAGTATATGAAGGTTGCTCGTGGTTCATGATGATGATGTCACTGTCATCTGTGGTCCATGGTGGCTGATTGGTTGTTTTGTCTAGTTTTGGCAATTGTTGATCGATCCTGGGATGAAGAACGTGAAGATCGGTTGTTATTGATGTTGAAATCGATGGTTCATGGAAGACAGCTAGGGGACGGGACTGAGATCTGAGCAAGTTCACGGTGGTGCTGCTGTTTTTTTTTTTATCATGAATAATGGAAGAGTTGGTAAGGAGAAGGGAAACAATTGATTGTTGCCATAGTTGTTGACCACGGTGATGGAGTTTACTGCCATATCAGGATCGATCGGGAGAAAGGTAAGAGCTGAATAGATGAAACAGAAAAGGAGCTGACGATTAGCAGAGATGAAGACTGCTCGAATTGGCTGCCATTGATAACGATTATATATTGCAGTCCTCGGTAATCAATTGAATGGGTTTTGTCGAAATCAGGGACTGATTTAAAAAAAAGGTGGAGAACGGGTTTGTTTGGTTAATGATAGATGTGTGACAGAAACTGGAACATCACGGCAAATGTGTCAGAAGTTTAGAATTTTGGTATCATTTATCAATGTGTGACAGAAGTGAAAAACAGTTGCAGTTCGTGAAACAAGTGTTACTGATGAACGGTAAAAGTTGGGACAAAAGTTTGACCGAAGGATTGTGACATAATTGGAACACATAAAGTGTGACAGTCTCAATCAAGCATGGTGGAAGTTTTGTGAGAAGTGGGTGGAAGACGGGGTTTTGAAGCTTGTTCTGTAAACTGTTTGGAATCTATGAAATAGGTTCGGTTTGCGTGGCGCATACAGTTTGATCAACAGTATCAGTATGTCTCTCGGGTAGATAGTTAAAAGCCCATATTGCAGCCAGGAGTAGCAGTGAAGCAAGTTCAACCAGATGCTCGTCATTATTCGAGGTGTTGAAATGGCTAGGGAGGGTGTTCAGAATCGTTTGGTTTCTGTGTTGAGTAGGCATGTATGTCTATCAATAGAGTTTAAAACTCAGGGTGAAGCCAGCGGTAACGGTCAAGCAAGTTCAACCAGATGCTCGAAGTGACAGATACATAAACTAAATGCTCATACATCTAGTTTATGGGACAATCAAGAGAAGAAAGGTTTGTGAACTGAAAAATATCGATCATAGAAAACATCACAATAGTGAGGTTGTGACTCTTGTGTCAGTACCATGAGAAGAGAAATAAAAAAATATAAGGCAAGGATACAATGCTCGGTGATGAGTTACAAATCCTACAATTAGGTGAAAAGGGAGGATTTGTTTTTGTGTTTGGTTAGCAAGTTGTTAGAGCACAACAATAGTGCTTCTAGCTTGTTAAGGAGTTTTGGTTTAAGGGAGGATGTTGGAAATAGTAAACCAAGACTATACTTGGAAGTCGATTTAACTTGAGAAACAAGTTGTTTTGGTTCTAGAAGAGTTCTATAATAGTTCTATTTAGAGTTTGGTCTTTGTTAGGAAAGTTACTTGAGTGGTCGTCAAGATTGTTAAACTTATAAATAGGCTATTAAGCCATGAGAATTTGTACACCAAGTTTATTATCAATGTAGACGATTATTGCTTCCACGTTTGTGCTCTCCTCTCTCTTGTCTCGGTCCAACAGGGTAGACGAAGCCCCGCCTCTAGCTAGCCTTCTGTAACCACGATCTCATTTGATCCACTTGGCTGCTCGGCGATCTCACGGGTCAAAATGCCATTCTGTTTGTCAGGATGAGCATAAAAAAGGTCGAATCTCTGAAGATGGTAGTTGGTTTTTTGGTTGTATAAATACAAGGCAGCTGCCGCTTCTATCTCCGCAGATCTGCTACTTGAACCGTGATGTTTATATGCAAGTCTCTTTTCACCAATACTGGAAAAGTTCAACAAAGCAATACCTTTTTGTCAGAAACATAAACTGATAAAATACAAATGAGAAACAAGCAGAAAAAACAAAACCAAACACTAAGAAACACTAAAGCAACCGAACAAAAACCATAATACAGTAAGGCAACAATGAACCAGTGATGACGAACACAGAAAATAATCTCAAAAAGTATTGGTACTTACCGCTTTGGTTGACGAGATGGAATTATTCCAGACATGATATGATCTTTCTATAGATGGAGTTAACCATAATAAGGAAAAAGACAAAGAAAACAAAGTCAAATATGATCTTTATAGGAGAAGTGACGAAATGAAAATGAGTACATGACGCACTCTCCTATGATGATTATATAGAGGAAAAATCATTTCGATTCGAACCAGCGCCCCAAGTCCAGCAGGTCATAAATCAATTACCTTGCGAAAATGCTTGGAAGGGGAGAATATCACCGTAAAAAATCATGTGTAACGTTCCCACTTCCCAAAGACGTAAATTTTCGAAAATGTTGACGCATGTCGTATAGGCGGTTGAAGTAGTGGGGAAGGCGTGGGGGTTCTTACGCCTGCTTCTTCACCTTCTCCACTTCCCAATAATTACGAGCTTTTAATGTAGAAGTTGGTTGACTTGGTCATTGAAATCGAAAATGCTTTACAACCCAAAATTCTTCCCCGTGACGTGTCGTCGTGTCTAATCCTATAATGGGACCCCTGTATTTTCTTTTAAATCAGTGAGAGAATGCCACATCGGGAAAATGGTGTGTGTGTGGTGGTGTGGGTGGGGGTTTGGGCGTGTTAGTGAAAATCAACAAGCAGCTGCAAAAACCTGGTGCTAAAAAGTAGACAAGACAAAGGAAATAATTTCGAACCTATAAAAGTAATAGTTTAATACAGTAAGTCGGCAAGGTCGAGCATTCAAACTATGCCGAATTACAGCAACTCCGATATTGTTTAAACTTGCAGAAAAAAGAACAAGTTTCTAAAGCAAGTGAAACTGAAAATTAACATAAGTTTATGAGTTACTGACAAGTCTAAAACCACAATTTAAGAGTTCAAAACATAATAATAGAAGCATAATAACACTAACATATGAAACAAGTTTCATTCATACTTCTCATTGTTGTTATCTTCCTCCACATCATCAGTTTTTTCACCATCACTAGCCTTTTCAGCAGCATCAGCTTTTGTGTTTCCCTCCACTGGACCTATGTAATCACCAACCTCATTGTAATAAGGGTTCACTCGAGAAAAGTCAGATGCCTTGAAAAAAGTTCTTGGATCAAGCTCCTCTTCTTCCTTCTCTGATGATGTGCATTCTTCATAGTTGAGGGGATTGCTAGGATTTTCCATGAACCTTAGGAATTCTTCAGGATACCCATCAGAAGTAACTTTCTTACAGGGCAATTCTCTCCAGTTTCATCTTTTGGATTATAAAAAAAATGATAAATCTTGTCAATCCATTCTAATAGCCTTTTTTTTTGATCGGTTACCCATTCTAATAGCTCTTCTGCATTGTGAACAACACAAGGAATATTTTCTATTTTTTCCTCTGGGAACCTAAAAGATACACAAATAAAGATATGAAAATTCTACACATTAAAGCATGAATAATATAAAGACCATGTATATGTATTAGAAAAAGACCTAAAAAGACCTTAAATGTTGTGTTCTGTACGATTAGTCTTCATATGAAGCTTTAGATGAAACTTGTCCATAAACATTTCTCCGTTGGTACTGCAATATAATGGAAAGGGTTGTTCACATGTTGTTATTGTTTATAATTCTTTATATAGTTAATGTTTTCAGGAGTCTAATTCACCCATAGAATCCTCTCGTTGGTTCTGCGATTGTTGTCTTTTAAACGTTCTTGTATTCTCGAGCAACATCCATAATAGAAAAATAAATTCATGGTTTCTTTTTGGTTAAACGCATCGAAAAACGATTGAATTTTGGTGTGTTTATCTGTTTCTTATTAATACTTTTTCTTAATGTATGAATTACTCCGTTCGTGTCATTTGAACCATCAGTACGAAGTAGTGCATTTCTTCACTAGCGATTGATCGATATGGTGGATTATGTTTTGGTTGTTGCAACATGTATGTTTTTACTTTGAAATAATTGAACTCTAGAACTTGTATAGATTGGAAAATTGGATTATTTTAACGTTTTACAAATATGAATGTGGCCGGTCTTAAACATGCTTAATGTACTGGTGCAACAATTTTACCGCCTCTTCAGGTA
Organism: Papaver somniferum; assembly: GCF_003573695.1. NCBI lineage: Eukaryota > Viridiplantae > Streptophyta > Magnoliopsida > Ranunculales > Papaveraceae > Papaver > Papaver somniferum. The sequence goes on from NC_039366.1 coordinate 61,759,244, forward strand.
GCAATATTTCAGGGTCGGCCCTGGTGGGCATGATCTTTATGGTACGACCCTTCCGACTAACACCTACATCCTAAGGCCGGCATCCCTGAAAATCATCATTTTCGATTTCTAATCTAACCTGACAATCAAAACACATAAAAAATAATAGGGTTTGAGTTAAATCTGATAAAATGGTGAGACCTGAACCAAGATATATGTACCAGATAAAAATCTGAGAAAGATACACTAGATAAACACCCAAATGTTGATTCCTAAAAAAAAAAAAGGAAATAAGACGCCTATAAAGTAAGGTCAAACTTTACTAAGCAAGGACCTTGGCATTGAGAAAAGTATCGTCTTGCTGCAATGTCAAAAAGCGAGTGTTTACATTGCACCGTATTTAGCATGACTAGGTCAGGTAGTAGAAGGAGGCAATGATACCGCAACTTAACAGAGCGAAGTGAGAAGCTGGATATTCTAAGAATGGCAATTTTTTCATAAAACCGGTGTATGCATAAATTTTCGGTCTAGATTATCTCCATTTTCGTTCTTACATTTACACGTTAGATAATGAAAAGCCAAAACAGACAAGGCCCGGTCTCTCTTTCTCTAATGGAATAAAATTAAAACAGACGTCTGAGAAAATCAAGGCAAATAATAAGATTTCACTCAGAATCCTCGGTGGACTGATATGAATCACTATCACTAAGAATCGACTTGCCTCTACCTGTATCAACGCCAACGGTGCTGGTAGCATCGCTATGAGAGCTAGCGCCGATTTCAGTAAAATGGGGGAGAGATTCGGTCAAAGCAAGCTGCTCACGAGCATTCTTAAGCTGTTGATTGAGCTGCACAATTTTATCCTCCATAAGGTTTTCATTTAGATGAAGCTGCCTACATTTGGCGCTAAGATCTGCAACTTGACGAGTTAAACTCAAGCTGTCGGATCTTTCCATCTCCAGCCTAGCTGCTAACATCAAACGTGCAGAAGGGGCTTCATCGGGTTTCTGCTGCAATTGCCTTGAAAAATGAACCCCTCTAATAAATTCGTTCATTAACTGACAAAATACTTAGCTAATCAGTTAAAATTAATAGAAAACACAGACGAAGCAAGAAAGTCTTACGAAATGGATAAATTCTTACCGAGACAAGTTTTGATGCCATCCGAGTCTCTACCTCGGAAAGACTAGAGGATGGTGATGGATCAGTCGACAGGCAAGAATCTAGTACAAATTTTAGTGTAATTGCACCATCTGAGTCGCTATGCACGACTGGAGAAGCCGGACCCGGACCGAAACATGGAGAATCCCATTTCTTTTTAGATGAGGAGAAAAGGGAAGGAAAAGACGCACTCGGGTCGAAATCCGGAAGATTTTGGAATGGAACCTTAGAGGAAGATACTTTATCTCTTGGGAAAATTAGGCTAAGGCCCAACCCATGGATAACCCATAATATGAGGCCCCTAGTTAAAAGAGTTTTATTACTAGGCCCTGAATTAAAAATAAATTTTAATTCGGTTGAAATGACCAGAATAACCTTCACTATATAAGTATTTAACCTAGGTTTTCTATCAAACCGACACATTCATTTCATTTCAAGAGAGAGAAACTGAATCTTACCTGAGAAAACTTCCAGCCGAAAACCTTCAAAGAAGTGCAGAGAAATTTGTTTCAGAGAATTTTTTTTGCAGATCGAAGAAACGAAAAACTAAAACAGGTAGATTTCGCTCAAATCTTCTTCTTCGTGTTTAATATTTTCTTCTTCTTCGTGTTTAATATTTTCTTCTCTTCGTGTTTAACATGTTTTTCGATATGTTTTTATAACTGTTTTTCGATCTGTTTTTGTAACTGTAATTAAATCTGTTTTTCGATCTGTTTAATCTCATTAAATTTGATCAGTTTTCGAACTGTATTTGATGTGTTAAATCTCAGTGTATTCGTTGTTTTTTGAAGACGAAGAAAGAATAAGAACACGAAGAAAGAAGAAGAAGACGAACTGAGGTTTTGAATCTGTTTTCAAAATCCTAAAACAGTAAGTTGAACTGAGGTTTTGAATCTGATTTAATTACTAGATCAACTGTAAGTTGATTGATGTTTTGATTTCATTTATCTCTTGATTTTGTGATTATTTTTGAAAATTAGTGTTTCGCAATTTAGGTTTCATGATTTGAAATCAAATTGATTTGTATTCTTACAATTTGCACTGTAGATTCATATTCAGAAGATTGTATCATCTCAATCTCATGTTAAGGAGTTTAGTACTACTGGAGATTGATGTTTTCTTACTTTTTAAACTGCAGATTCAGATTCAATTTACATTTTGTGAAGTAAAATGGCGCGAGGAAGAAGCAATACCGCTGAAACAGATACTGCAATAACAGGTATTAAGAGTTGAAATTATTTGATGATATGTGTTGTTATGATATCATGCTAGTAAAAACTATACATGCGATTTTGGTTGTGATGATCTAATGTAAATGCTTTTGAATGTATAACTATGCAAAAAAGAGCCTGTGTAACTATAAGTTACACATTCAAAATATCACCACCAACTGTGTTGTGGTTTGTATACTGAGTGTGTAACTTGTAGTTACACATACAATTGAGCCTTTGTATATTGAGTGTGTAACTGTAAGTTACACATTCAAGATGTCACCAATGACTTGCAAAGTGGTTGTGTAACTATAAGTTACACATTTAGAATCTCATGTTTGTAATGCATATGCATGTGTAACTATAAGTTACACATTGAAAATCTAACCACTAACTTGCCAAGTGACTGTGTAACTAGAAGTTACACATGCATAATAACATCATTGATTTGCCAATTGCCTATGTAACTAGAAAGTTACACATGCAAAATATAACCTACGACTGTATTGTGTTTGTAAATAATAGTTACACATCAAAAAATGACGCCTGTAAACCTTCATATGCATGTGTAAGTTAAGGTTCAACACAGAATAGAATGATTCAGTTTGTGTACTTGGCAAATACACATAGTGTGTAACATGATTTTCATTTTGCAGTTAAAAATGAGTGTATTTGATAAGTACACAACATACTGACTCATTTTATTTTTGTGTGTGATGTGTACAGGAAACCTAAGGCAGTCATTGAATGCAGTAAAGGATTTAGTAAAGGTGATAAAACCTATAGGACTGACTGATAGGGCTCAGAGATATCTTAGGAGAGTTTCTTACGGTGAACTCGTAATGATGTATTACGATGACTATGATACAGCTGTACCGAGTACAACAAGACAGATAAGTACCAACAAATACGGCGTCTTGAAGCTTTTGAACTGCTTTGACATGGATTGTGAGACACCGAGTTCATTCAAGTTTGGTGATGATAAGATTATAGAGTCTACACCGGCAAAGCTGGCTGGTATATTTTGCATGCAGAGGATTGGAAGCAGAAAGGGTCAGAAGTTGTTAAAGTACTATTGTCCTAGTGATTTGACTGACAATGTTTTATACAACAAATTCTTCACTGATATCAAATCTACAAAGCATCAGATGACAGTGACTAAGACAAACATTTTAGAGAAGATAAAACAACTTATGACAAAAAGGAGCAAAAGTGGGAAAAGAAAGAAAGTTGATGAGAAGGATCTAGTTTGTTTGATAGGTCTTTATCTTTGTTGTGTATTGTTTTTTGGCGACAAAAATTCCAATGGAGTGAACGCGAAATATCTTAGTATCGTTGAAACATATGATACGGTGCTCAAGGTGTCATGGCTTGATTTAATACACGGGCACTTGTTTGAAGAAATTCATACTAATCTTGGTTGTTTGTCAAATGTGAAGGCTTGTGTGCAATACCTACTGGTAAAAAGCTTGTGTGTAGTTTCTTATTCCAGCAGTTTTAGTGTTACGTGATGGATATTTTTGTTCAATCGACTAATTAAAATTTATATGTTGCAGTTATTGTTTGCTGAACACACGCCAGCAGGATTAATCCCAAAAGTTGAGAACCACGAAGAAGATATCCCAAGGATTGGGAGGTGGGATATATACCAGATTTCTGATTACATTTGGAGAACAGACATGACACAGTTTTCGGTAAGAGTTATATGTCAGTTGGTTTAGGTTTTGTAAATTTATGGTAATATAATTTAGATAAAACTATGATGTAATCAAAATTGTCATGTATATCTATAAGTTACACATTTAAATGTGCTTGTGTAACTTATAGTTACACATGCAAAAGATAACACAAGTGAATGCATTTTATATGTGTAACTATAGGTTACACATTTTATATGTGTAACTATAAAATGTGCTTATGTAACTATAGGTTACACATATAAAATGTGCTTTTGTAACTTTAAGTTACACATACAACTGAAAATTTGTATATTTAGAATGTTCAACTGTTTTTGATATCTCTTTTTAACCTCTCCATCTGTTAATTGCAGCCAACTCCTAACTTTGTGGCTGAGTTTTCACAGCTTGAGAAGAAGCTAGGTATATCAACAGTGGTACCCAGCAAGGACGACCTGCAAAGTTGGCTGAAAGCGCAAACCATTGAGAATGGCCTTCTGAAAGAGAAACTGCAAGCAAAGCAAGCAATGTTTAAAGCAGTGTATGCAATTGCCAGAGAAGGGATATCAGAAGGGGACCTTTCAGGAACAGAAAAATTCAAGATTCACAATTTTAGTTGCCAAATTATGCAAGCAATGGGTATTGATCCTTACAAAGTGACACGGGAAAAGTTTATGCAACATGAAGATGCTGGACATGAAGGTACTGAGCATGGACCTACTGAGCATGAAGAAGAAGAGTTACAGTTAGTTGAGACTGAGCAACAAGGAGATGGAAGTACTGAGCATGAAGAAGAAGAGACCGAGAAAGAGATTGAGCAAGAGAAAGAGAAAGATGACGCGAAAACTTCCTTCCATGAAGAATGTAAGTAGTTGTTCATTTTTAATATGCTTCTTTAACTTGATTAGACTTAATAAATGTTGAGTAAACTAATCATATGGATGTGTAATCCCTAGTTACACATGATATATGCATGTGCAACTTCTGGTTACACTAGTTAGATGCATGTGTAACTCCATGTTACACTAGGTATCCATGCCATATTCATGTGTAACTTGAAGTTACACATGTTAGTTATCCAATCCAGTCGATTACACATGATATATATTCTTCTTGAAATTTTATTAAAAAAATTTAACATCATCATCATCATCCTAATTCTCATTTCAATCCTTGTGCAGTTCCATGTATGAGCCTTGCAGCTGGAAATACGCCAACAATTCTGCAAGCTCAAACTGCTGCAGAGGGGCACAAAAGACCACTGAGGACATATAATTCAAGTTTGAAGAGTGTGACAACTTGCAAGACTCCACCAAAGAAAAGGCCCATTTCAAAGGGAAAGCCCACTCCTACAAATAATGTTGATGAGGAGCAGAAGAAAGATGTTGAAGAGACACCTGTTACGGATGAGGCGCAGAAGAAAGCTGCAGATGGTGGAGTTGTGGATGGGGCAGGTGATGATGTAGCTGCAAAAGCCGCAGGTGATGTAACTGCAAAAGTCAATGAGGAAACACCTGCAAATGTTGGTGACGGTTTGGTTATGACTGCTCCAACTCAGCCAACTCCTGGAACTTTTGGGGACAGTTCTGCTTCAACACAGTTTGAGGACTCCATGGTGATAAGTGCTACAACACCGCAACTAGGAGCTAACCCTGATGATATGCCGAATGTTGAAGTGAGTGAAATGATAGATGAGATCGTCAGCGACATTAACAAAACTGAACATGGACCTGCAGTGACGGAGAATGCAGAACCTACCTCAACTGGTATGAATCTCTTCCGTTCTATGTTTTGTTTGTAATGGAAGTGTAACTTCAATTTACACATTGTAAAAGGCATGTGTAGCTTGAGGTTACATATAGTATGTTTTGTTTGTAATGGAAGTGTAACTTCAAGTTACACATTGTAAAAGGCATGTGTAGCTTGAAGTTACATACAATATGTTTTGTTTGTAATGGAAGTGTAACTTCAAGTTACACATTGTAAAAGGCATGTGTAGCTTGAAGTTACATACAATACATTATTATTTTGGCATGTGTAACTTTAAGTTACATACATGTGCTAATTTTACTGAGATTCTGCCTATATTTGTTTGCGCAGCTACAACATAGGAAAACTTTTTTAGCCTTGGATTAGAAAAAACTCCAAAACCTGCAGGAGAGTTACTGAAGGAAGCTGCGAAACAATAAGAGAAAGGCAACCAGCATTCAACAACGTGTGCTGAGGAATAGAAGAATCCAACACAAGATCTGAAACAATATCAAAGAAATTCAAAGAGGGTTAAGAAGACATCTAATGAAGAAGAAATGGCCGCAGTTCCAGAAGTGGAAAAAGAAAGAATAGACGCAGTTCCAGTAGTAGAAGAAGAAAGAATGGCTGAGGTTGCTGAAGAAGATGATGGAACAATGAGAAAGGATGTGAAAGGTTCAGAAGTTATCGAAAGGATGGAAGGCGAAAAAGAAGATAGTGCTTGAATATTTCAATACTCATCCGAAAACGTAAGTAGCGACTCCAAGTAGGCTTGATTCTTTTATTGATTGTTGTATTTTACTACTTGATTGTGTTATCTTGATTGATAATAGTTTACTTCTTGTAATGCAGAGACATTGCTTGGATGGAATGCGACGAAGATGGTAACCAGATGTTTGATATATCTGGAGAACTAATGCTACAGCTTACCAAGAAAGAATCCTACTTGGAGTCAGAATTCATCGACTTCTACATTAGCAGATTGAAGACAAAGATGAACTCTAACAGCAAGTATGACAAAGCGTTATTCCTGTCGCCAAAAGCATACGTAAGTACTTCAATATATTTAAAATCTTATTGCATTTATAATGTGTAGTGTATGTGGTAAGATTATGATAACATACTCGAGATTTTTTAATGTCGGAAACCATTTATAATGTGTAATCTGAAGTTACACAACCATTTATAATGTGTATCTGAAGTTACACATCCTTATTTTTCCAGTGTAAAACCCAAGGCCCTATGTGTAACTTCTTTTACATAATCACTTGTTCATTTGTAACTTTTGATTAAAAATTTGAGTTTGACATTCCAAATGGTTTTTGCAGATCTCTTACTTGAAGGATTACGAAGAATTCGAAATTTTGGATTCCGAAGCTTGCCAAGGAGCATGTCAAGTACAAGACGATGAGTGCAGACTTTTTCCCCAATGTGCAACAACAACACACTTCACACTGCTGGAGTATGACTTGAGGAGCTCTAATGCTTGGTCCTACATGAACTCGTCAAACGTTAAGGAACTCAGGGGTGAACACCTTGTTCAAGCCAAGAAATATGCATTTGCAATTACTCCGAACTGAGACTCTTGTGTCCTTATGCTCTTGGGATGAATGAAAATGCCAAGAATCTCCCTTCGCCACCACAAGGTTCATTTCCTGACTGTCTTCCATGTGTATGCACTTACATGAAGATAAGGATGAAGAATAAACCACTTGACAAAAAATTAAGCTCAAGTATGATGCTATGGTGGACAAGCTGAACCGCATGAGAGGAAGCATGTTATACAAGATTCTTTCGGATCCATCCAGAGATGTGTAAAGCAGTCATTAGGATTAGAAAAAACTCTATACTCGTAAATATGTTGTTAGCCACAAGCAGATGTTAGACTTGGAAAATATGTTGTTAGAAACTTTTAAATTTCATCAGTTAGTAGATTTTAGCAGTTCTTGGTTTTGAAAATATTTTTGGATTGAAATTCTTTGAATTAAAAACTTTTATCTTGTTAGAACTTCTACTGCTGTGTGTACAGGTTTCAGAAAGTATGCAACAGGTTAAGTAACTACACATTAACTTGATGCAGAAGGTGTAACCAGAGTTTACATATGCATTTATCATGTGTAACCTAATATTACACATGCATTCACAGCAGTGTAACTTCTGGTTACACATCCATATATTTGAGTGTAAACTGAAGTTACACAAGCCATTGATCGGACTTACCCAATAAATCAAAATAAAATAAAGTTACACCAGCATTTATCATGTGTAAGCTAATGTTACACATGCATTCACAGCAGTGTAACTTCTGGTTACACATCCATATTTGAGTGTAAACTAAAGTTACACAAGCATTTTGACCACTGATCAGACGTACATAAATAAATCAAAAATAGAGTAAAATGCATTTCAACTGTGAACTGACAAATATAAAATCTGAATAAAAGATCCTTGCACATAATCAACGTTGCAGAAAAATAAAAACGTTTGGTCCGTGAGAACCGAAATGAAGAAAACTAAAAAACATATAATCCAAGACAAATAAGAATCACACATCAAATCATTACTTGCAGAAATGAACTTTGGTAGGCTAAAGCTAGTGGGGTGTGAACTTCCGAGGATTCCTGCAACCTGCCTTGTTGTGACCTGTTTCCTTGCAATTGCTGCAACGAACTTTCCTCTTCACCTTCTTCTCACCTTTACTTATAATCCTTTTCCCTGGTGGTCTACCTGGTTGCTTCTTCACGGTAGGCGGGTTGACAGTGTCGTCTGGATGATATTCAACAGGCCTGTTGTAGTTGGGAATCGGCTGGATGGCATGCATATAAGTCTTCCTAAAATAGTCGCTTGTAAAATACGGTGAAATGAAATCAATAGCCTCACGTTTAATCTTGCGTATGGAAAGAGCATGAGCACAAGGAAAACCATATACGCGCCACCTGGAAGAAAACAAAAATAATCAAAAAATCAGTTAGTTGCACATACAAATCATAAAACACTCAAAATTAGCTAGTTACAGGTGCATATACAGGATGTGTATCTTTAAGTTACACTTGCAAAATAGATGTGTAACTACTATTTAGACATGCATATATCTAATGTAACTGGAAGATACACATTCTAAAAAAAAATGAACATACAGAGAGAAGAAAAAGCATAAGAAACCAAACCTTTGACAGGTGCAAGTCTGGTGTTCGAGGTCCACCATGTGAGACCTTTCGCTAAAAACTTCAAACACGGTAGGACTAGCAACCAATACTTCCCAAGCCAAACCTTCATCTTGAAGAGCCACAAGCTTTTCTTCATACTCAGGGGTTAATGGAGTCATCATATTAGCACCAATTTCACGACGCTCCGCCATCAAACACATTATTTTCCTCCTAATCTGAAAAGCAGAAAAAAACTCATGAATACATAAAGTGACAAACACATGAAATAAAAAGACAACAAAACAGCAAAACACACACACACTCAATTAACCTGATCAAGAAGAGCAGATGCAGGCATCTTCTTGTGAACCAGAACCCAGCTATTGACTGATTCTGCTAGAGTACTAGATGTTCGTCCATACCGACAACCTTTGAAATAGGCATTCGCATATGCTTCAGGTGGGATTGTCTCGATGTAATCAGCCACCCAATCGCAGTTCAAGTCTCTAATCTTCTGTATGGCTTTCGCATGGTTTTCAGGTGAGAGTGCGTATGTCGCCTCTCGGAAATGGTCCATCACAAGCGAGTACCTAGGATCTGTTGCAGTGATGGGTATATTTTTCGTCAAATGATAGTAGCAGAAGCTGTGGAACCCATCTGGATAAACAAGTGGAACACCCTGCAAGAGTCCTTCATGGCGATCCGAAAGGAAGGTGATTGGCCTCCCATCACCAACAACTTCAGTCAAATTCCTTAAAAACCACTCCCAGTTGTTGATCGTCTCAGAATCGACTAGTGCAAAAGCAAGGGGGAAAATCCTACAAAAAAAATTGTGCAGAATCGAAAGAATAATAAGTTTCACACAAACAGAAAACAATGTGTAAATACAAGTTACACATGCTAAAACAAATATGTAACTTAAGGTTACAGATGCTATTTTCTTAGTTACACACTGAGTAAAGTAATGTGTAACTGAGAGTTACACATGTAACTCTCAGTTATTTGTCAACTGAAGTTGTTCAAAAAAAAAACATAAAAAAACATACCTTTACCACCATTGATCCCAGTAGCTGCCATCAAGCAACCTTTGAATGTACCAGTAAGGAAAGTAGTATCCAAGTATACCATTGGACGACAAAACCGGTACCCCTTGATTGCAGCAAATGCATGGATGAAAATCCGTTGGAACTGTTTATTTTCACGTTCAAACTTTATCACACTACCAGGGTTGGTTTCCCTTATAGCATCAATATACCATACCAAGTGCGAGTAGGACTTGACATCGTCGCCATAAATCGTCTCATAAACCTTTTCCCTAGCATTATATGCCTGATAGTACTCCATGTTAATCCCATAGTTGGTCTGGAAATCAGCAGCAATTTGCTTGGGCTTCTTGTGAGGATTTTTGCGAACTTCTTCCTCAATCAAACTAGACGAGAAGCTGGTGGAGTAAGTTTGGTTCAAGTTGCGCCCACCAGCACCACAAATGTGCTCAGGGTTATAAGACCTGACCTGAAGAGGTTCATACAAAATATAAACAATTCAACCAAAACACAATATGGTGCAAAAAACATCATGTGTAAACCAAAGTTACACATACTGTAACAAAAAAACATATACTAAGCATTAGATGACAGAACACGGAAACCCTACCTGAAACATTTCGTTCCTTTCATCGATAGAAGCTGCATGGAATTTCCACGCATTTTTCATCTGCACACTTAGCCGTGAACCTAGAACGCTCATTGTGAGTTACAATCATTTGGAAACCAGTGCGAAGACGATACTTGGTGAAAGCAACCCTGACTTGCGTAACTCCTTCAACAAACACATGACCAATTTCACCAAGAACCTTGGGCCAACCATCCGATAACAAAGGTTTCGCAGGCTTGCTTTTATCTTCCAAATACATTGCAACAGTAAGATTGTTTCTGGACGAAGACGTACTAGACCCATTAGAAATAGAAGAATCTCCCTAGAGCTGGAGGAAGAGGCCACACGAGGAACATTTTGCAAGAAAATATCAACACTGGTCTTCTGTTTACTATTTGTGATGGATATAAGAGCTTGCAACGAAAAATCACAGTCAAGCGGAAAATCTTTCCCACTTTCTCGGAAGAAGAAAGTAATACCAAGTGGAGTAAACTGCTTCCATTCCCTGCAAACTTGTTCCTTAAACTCTTCAAGTTTGATATCAGTATTAACACGCAGGGTAATAAAATCTGAAGAGTAGCGAACAACAACAATGCAACTAACAGCAGCGCAACTAACAGGATCCATGACAACCTGAAAAATATAAAACACACAATAACAATATCAAAATTTTAAAACGAACGCAATTCACTCGGGGGCGTTGCCCCCTCGTGAGAAGTATATTCTATGCGGCAAGCTAAATATGAGTAAAAGATACAGATGATACAACTATTTACACATAAACCTGTTACAGGACATATATATGTAACTTCAACTTACACATGCTTAAAATACAACAGGATATATATGTGTAAACTAAAATTACACATGCTACAACTAAAAAACATCTGCTTCTTCCTCACACATGCTTAAAATACAAACAGGATATATATGTGTAAACTAAAATTACAATGCTTCAACTAAAAAACATCTGCACCTTCCTTACACATGCTTAAAAATACAACATGATATATATGTGTAACCTAAAGTTACACATACTGTAACAAAAAAACAGCATGTCTAACAAATCAAATTGAAGTTGTTCTACTGAAACAAAATTGTTTCTTCATACTACTCTCAGTATCAACAAAAATTAACAGATCGGACATGCAAGAAGAACAAATAATTCAATTTTTTTTTTGAAAACAGATCTGAAATCAAAAACAAAATAAAATTCTTACCTAGATTGGTTGTTTTCTAACTTCTGAAACAATGTTCTTACTATTCCTCTTCTCGGTATCAACCAAACCTGTGTAAGCATCAACAAAAACATACTCAGTATCAAAACCAAATAAAAAAAAGTGAAAAAACTAGATCGCAATTGTAACAATCAAAATCAATTGAATTGAAAACTAGATCGAAATCACAATTCGTACCTACGTTGATTTCTCTATTCCAAACTGTCTTCTTCTTCTTCTCAGACTCAATAAAATCGAAACAGAACAAAAATCCAAAAATCAGTAGAAGATAGAAATCAAACAATCAATCATAAAAATTAATGAATCAAACCTATTCGATACAAATAGAAGATAAAATTGATACAAACCTATTTGTTGTTCTTCAATGCATCGTCTCAAACTCGTCAGATCTGAAATCCACTGAATAACATCAATAAATTGAGAAAAAGCAACAATGAATCCTTGTTCTTCGTCTCCTCTTGGACACAACAACAGACTAACGAACTCTTGTTCTTCAATGCAACAATTTCGTGTGAAGAAAAAACCTAATTCTATTTCTGAAGAAAAAATAAACGAGAGCAGAGAGAATAGAGAGCTAAAAACTAATTTGATTTGATTTTCTGTTACCGTATAAAACAGCTTTAAATACTGGAGGGTAATTATGGTATTTTCACTTTTATTAAAAATCCTGATGACGTCAGCAATCCGGGAAAATTCAAAACCAGGCCCCAAAAAAAAATTTTTGGGCCTAGAAATATCAAAAATGGAAAGTGTGGAGTTGATAGTGGAGGATCCATTTAGTGGGGCTTGTATATGTTGAACCCATATAGTAGGGGGTTCTAGTATTTTTCACTTATCTCTTTTCCTTTTGGATTGGGAAGAAAAACCGATCCCCATTGATATTTTTTTATTTACAATAAATGAGAAAGAATGAATAATCAGAAGATATGGGATACTTCTTTTACGCTCAAAAATAAAGTATTACTAAAAACTCACGAGGAAAAGGAAAGGCTTTCAGCTTCAAGGTCTCAGTTGTTCGAATATCATGCTCTCATGGACCTGAAAAGATGAGGGGCACTTATAATTAAACTTAATACCATACAACTCTTTGAACATATCTGGATTTTCATTTTCAAAGCCGAGGGATAACTCCGGATTTGTACAAAAGATGTTCTTAAGATAAGAACCAGGGATGGTTCGAACTTCATAATAAGAACACAATTTCCCAACAGTTATCTTCCTTTCTTCAGGAAGATAATGATTCCGAAGAATTATGGTACACATGTAATTAAAAAATTTCGACTCCATCTCTGTGGGATAAAGATTCTTAATATACAGAAACTCATGAACAAACGGATGAATGGGAATTGTTAGAGCATTTCTCGGTTGAACCCACCAAGCGTTGGTATGTCAAGGTTGGTTGTCATATTTTAGTGAATCAAAACTCATATTAAGAGTCGCTTGATTATGTACTAGAGTTAAACTTCGTATAGGTTAGCTTGAAAGCATTAGGATATGAGACATTACAAGTATTGCGAAGTCTTGAAGATGTGAAGAAGCGAGGAGCTACAACGACAACAATCATCCTTCCACTTGAGGTTAGTGATATTTGACTTGAACTGTTTCATTCCCTAACGTATCTTTCAAGTCGTGCATATTGAAAACATAACTGCGAAGCATGTTTGAACTCTAGATAGACATAGTATTAAGGAATACAATACGAGGTTTATTGCTTAACCATTATACTTTGTAGATAAGACATCGCCATAATCATTTGAATGCTATTGTGATTATGTATGGGTATAAGGTGAGGATTTCATCCTAGGGAACAATGTTTACATGTGTTCTAAGGAAGTAAGTTCATAAACTTGTTTTTGTGAACCGAAAAGGAAATTTCCAGGCATTATTGGTTTTGTTATTCATTGAATATCTTATGAACAACCAATATGTGTGATACAGTAGAACCGCTCACAACTTGTTGTGTTCTTGGAAGAACTAATTCACAAATGCCTGAATTTTGTATTGGTATAACTTTTATTAGTAAAACCAATCTTAAGTAATCACCTTGGTATGTATCGGTTTTGTGACTGCCATGGGAAGAGGGGAACCGATCCTTGTAAGGGGTGAAGGGAACCGATCCTAGTAAGGGATGAAGGGGAACCGATCCTTGTAAGGAATGAAGGGGAACTGATCCTTGTAAGGGGTGCAGTGCATTGAGGGGAACCGATCCTTGTATGGGGTGCAACACGTTTACAGAAGAAAGGGGAACCGATCCTGTAAAGGGGTGCAACACATATAAGTTAGATACCATATATATTTGGGGAACCGATCCTAGTACCTAGTCAACCATATCTTTGGTAAGCTAGTGTAACTATGCTTAGTACTCACATGGAGGTATAACCGAAACTTGTTTTGGTAGAACCGCAAACCCATGAGTGTGAATGAATGTTTGGTTTGATCAATCACATAGTTCTTGAAAGCCAGATGAACCAATTATAAATTTGTTTGGAAGTGTGGCAAATCGGTTTCAAGGTTGTAAGTGTGAAAGAGAACTTACAAAGTAAAGATGTCGACAAACTTTGAACACGTGCTGAATGCTTATTTCTATAATTGTTCAAAGATATTCCTTAAAGGCTAAATGGAATAGAATCCCAGAATCGAAACATAAGTAAGTTAAGAATCTTTTAATTAAGTTTATTAATTTATCTTGGAAGGAAATTATTGGAATTAGTAATGTGCATTTACTAATTAGATTTTCCAAGAGATTTCGATTGTTATTTTTGGACAGAGCATTTCCAGGAATTATGAAAACCGAATATGTGCATTTATGAGTATCTTGTGAATATTTTCGGTTTTGGAAATTCCTTGGTGTCCAAACTTCCTTGTCTATAAATACACGAAGTTTGCCGTTCTAGCAAACTAATCCTTCGTAACAATTTGACTTCCTTTTTTGTCATTGTTACTGGTGTAGTCGCCTATCGGACAGGAGAGTAATCTAATTAGGTGAAATCTCTTATGGCCGCTCATTTTAAAGTCTTCTTTGGGAGAGAAGCTCTAGCGCGCCCCGTTGGTGGGAAACTAGATAATTGCGGTTTATCTTTGTTTTCGATTGATTTGATTGACTAACGGTAGTTGAAATCTGATTGCACCTAGTTTGTTTATTCTTGAGAATCTTCTCTTCTGATATAAGATTCACTCAAACTAGTTCAGAGTTTCGACAGGGATCTTTAGACTGTTGTTAGTTCTAAAGACGATCTTGTGATAATCCATTGTTAACAGACTCTATTCTGTGCGTGATTGATCACAAGAGATTCAAGTGATTGTGTGCAGGTGTTTATTGAGGATTTAAGAATATTCGAAGAAAAAGAAGATATTGAAGATCTGACTTGGGTTTATAATCTTTGGTGTGCACAATACTTGTTTGGGAAAAGAGGATCCAATTAATAATCGGTTTATCCTTGTGGTAGATTGGATTGATTAATTGAAGTAGATCGGCATCAACACGATTCCTTGTGATTAAAGGTGTTGTTGGCTTAATCTTAACCGATTACCTTCGAGTGATTGAGCATAAGATAGATCTAGACCTGACGAAGGAGTTTATGTTAAGATAAACGGAAGAACCTTTGTCCGACTCATACCACTTGGTTGAATAGAGTTGTTACCAAACAGATTTCTTGTTCCTTTACTGTTTGGAATACAAAACAAAGGGATTGTTCCAAGTACGTGACTTATTCATAGGTCGGAGGCGTGGAAATGCAGACGGAACTAGGTATACTATAGAGTTAGGTACTTGGTCTCAACTATACGAAGTTAGTGTAATTTTGTGTAGCGGCTTAATCCTGAGAGTATTCAATTCATGACTAGGTCCCTGGGTTTTTCTGCATTTGCGGTTTCCTTATTAACAAAATCTTGTTGTGTCATTTACTTTATATTTCCGCGTTATAATTGTTTTTATTATAATTAAAGTACATCACACAAACGTTAATATCCTATTTACTTGATAAGTAATCCTATTGTGTTTGTTTAAGTCCGAACCTTTATATCAAGTAAACACACTTTGTCGTTGTATTGTCTCGATCTTGTATCCATAGACGATCACACGAAGTGTAAACCGATTAGTTGTATTATCTCGATATCGTATCCATAGACAATCACTTTCGGATAAAGGACTTATAGGTAGGAAAAGTTTTGGTTTGAGGTATATTTGGGTACCCTCGCCTTTTGAATTGGTATCAGAGCAGGCAAACACGAAAAGATCTAGCAATCTGTGTTTGGTGCGATCCAACCTATAAGAATTGAATCCATGTCTGATTCAGTTAACGTTCCGCCAAGATTTAATGGATCTAATTATCCATTTTGGAAATCGGCTATGAAGGCTTTTCTTTTATCCCGAGATTTTAATACATGGCTATTAATCGAAGACGGATACCAACTTCCGATGGATTATTCAGAATCAGAGTTTAAACGACTAGCGTCTTATACTCTTGAAGAAAGGATTCTTGCAAAACAGAATTCTGATGGTTTAAACGCCATTATACATGCTGTTAGTGATGATCTTCTTCATCATGTGCTATCGTAAAACTTTTAAAGAAGCATGGGACATTCTTGAGACTGTATTCGAAGGAGATGAATCTGAGAAAGAAGCTAGACTTCTCACCCTTTCTTTTGAATGAGAACATCTCCATATGGATAATAACGACACCTTCTAGTAGTTTAATTCAAAACTTTCTGAGATTTTTAATGCATCTTTTCTCCTTGGAAAGGCTATACCTGAAAAAAAGGAAATAATATGCAAAATTCTCAGATCGTTACCATGCAAGTACGAGTCTAAGAAACATGCCATAATAGAAGGAAATGATCTTTGTACACTTTCTCTAAGCTCTTTTGTGGGGAACATAAAAATCTTTGATAAAGAAATTCTGCTGAAGAATCAAACTAAGAATTGTTGCCAAAAGGTTATGGCACCTGTTGAAAAATAGCTTGACTCAACTATTGTGCTTCTTGTGCAATGAACTAAGAACATGTTATCTCATGATGAACATGTTCCTGATATACTATTGGTTTGTCATAAAAAGGGTAGTAAGGAAGTTCAATGCTTCAAGTGCCGTAAATTCGGACATCTGGCAAAACATTGTCCCAGCAGAAAGAATAGAAGGTGCAATAGAGCGTATGTCTCCACTCTTGATGATATTCCGTAGGATAAATCCAATGAAGAAATATCTAATTGCAATGCACTTATTTCCAACTCTAATGATGACTTCGTCAGTTTATCTAATCTTCTTCTAGAAAGACTAGAGTTGGGAATTATGAAAAGTGAAGGATTAATCCTAGATCTTGAAAATCGTTTTAAATCTGTTTCAAACCAATTGTGTGTGAATGTATCTGGGTCAGAAAAGTTGGTTGAAGCTCCAAGCAAATCAGGACCAGTTTGTCTGATAATACAAGAAATTCTTCATTTGAAGAAGATGATCTCGCTACTTGTTGCGAAATCAATCTCTTCCGAAATCTTCGGAAAGGATTGAGGAAGATATGTAAGTTTTTGAGTTTTCAAAAACTGTGTGCTGACTCTGGGCATAACAAGAGAGAAGAAGAACAACATGGAATACAGTACACTGTATTGATGAGTCATCCTAAGGATGTTGTCACGAGAAGTGGTGAGAATATCTCTCACCTCAACACTCACTGATGGTGTTGTGTATTGCATCCTCACTTGTTGCCCAAAATTCTGTTTGTGAGGAAGCATAAACCTGGGCAAGATATTCATATTTGTTTCTTTAATAAAAATATTGAATATTTCTTATTTTTGGAAAAGAATAATTTCGGTTTCTATAAACCAAAATTTTTATATTGCTTGATTTTCTCCCATCTTGTAATTCTTCCTGTCGGAAAGGAGATTATCATATTTCAATGGAGAAATCTGTAGAAGAAAAATCATATCTTGGTGATCTAGCACTCTGTGCATCGGTAACGACTGAAACTCATGATGTTCCTCTTCATGATGACTCTCGAGACTCTCTAAGGAAACAGATTAACTATGTTAAAGGTTGCATTAAGTACCATGAACTGAGGTTAAAGGATTCAAAAGAAGTACTAGAAAATCTTCATTCTCAACTTCTGGAGATGAACATATCTACTGAAAATGGAAGTACTCAGAGGAATTTGAATCTAGAGTTTGAAAGCAATCTTCAAAAGAAAGGATAGTTTAATGGACATCAATTTGTGATTTCTTTCATTGATTGTATTAGTCTATTATGAATAAAACTATTATGAATAAAATTATTTGTTTTGAGTAAATTTACTTGTGATAATTTTTGGTTTACATAGCATGTGCTTAATTGCTTTTACCTTTTTGCTATGTATGATTATGAGATGTATGTTTTCGGTTTTACTACCTTAATGTTCGATCTCATATTGGAACCCTTATGGTTTGGATGACTTTTTGATTTAGCGGGATTAAGTTCCAACCCAAGTAGGTAGGCTTTATCAAAGGATTATGAGGGGTTCTCATAGAGACAGTATGTGAAAAAGTCACAATATGTTGAATCGGTTTTGGTTTAGCATAAGAATATGTGTTTCAACAATTTTCAACTTTGGCTTGCAATAGTTAAAACCGGTTTTCAACCTTTCTCTGGTAAAGGTTGAGATGTGTTGTTATTCTTTTGTTTACGCATAAGGATGATAACGTGGGGATATTTCGTTATCAATTCTCCCTGGACGAAGATGCTATCATATTGGAGGAGTGGATGCGAAATTGAGGTAACAATGTTGTTAGTTAATTGTTTTCCTGTTTATGAAAAGGCTGAGTTTATATTATATATATGTATTGCTTTTGCTTATACGAAATTTAGGTGCAATTGATTTTTATTCCATGATGTGTGTGTGGATGTGTGTTTCAATTGATTCATGTTAAGAAAAACTATTGTTATCTTGCTTTATTGTGTGGTATCAATCGTTTAGGCTTACGAAATTGTGGTACAATTGATGTGTGATGATTCAGTTGGTTCCAATTGAAAAAACTATTGTAATCTTTCTTTTGTATGGTTTCAATGGTTTAGGCTTACAAAAGTGCGGTACAATTGATATGTGTGTGATTCAATGGTTCCGGTTAAGAAAAACCTTTGGTATTTTGCTTTGGTATTGTATCACTGGTTTAGGCTTAAAAAATTACGGTGCAATTGCGGTACTTATAATGTCTTATGTTGATTCAATTGCTTCCGGTTGAGGTGAATAATTTTGCAAGTTGATTTATATTGGTTTGTATGAATTATTTACGGCTTAACAAAATAATTTGTGTACGGGATGAGTTGTTTAGTCCAATTGGATTCCGGATAAGAAACTAAGTTAATTATGATCTTAGTTTGTCTTATCAAAGGGAGGTTTCGGTTATTCAAGTCTAATCGAATGCCTAAACAAATAAATACTAGTTAACTAACCTAGTATTTGGTTTGTTTGAAATTGAAAGGTCTAAGTTATGGATAATTAGAACCTGATGAGAAAAATGGAGTTTATACTTTATTTTGGTCTTATCGAATTAAGCGGTTGTTTCTTGAACAATCGGTTTGGCAAAGGAGCTAATGTGATTAGTTGTTTTTGGTTTGCTAAACTAAATGGGAAATTTTTTTTCGGGCAATTGTTTCCTTGGTAACATATCAAAATAAAACTACTTGTAGTTTCGGTTTTGATAGTGGTTATCAGAACGTGATGTGTGGAACCCTCGTGCCTAACTCTACAGGTTTGCAAGTCTATTTCTGAGATTTGTAAGATTATTTTCGTGTTGTCCTTTATTTTTTCGTTTCTTTGTCATTTTTGTGACAAAAAGGGGGGAGAAATATATGGAGTAAACGTGTGATACTGGCATTGATATTTATATTGATTGGTATCACTAGGGAAAAGAACATTGGTGCTTGAAAGTTATTATCTAACAAAAGAGTGAAAGCACAGACTAAGGGGGAGTAACATGTCATATTAATTGGTATAACAAAGCCGTGTGGATTGATTATCTACCTATCTTCCTTAGGGGGAGTATTTTCTTTGTTATTATAATGTCAACAGCGGCATTTTCAAAGATTGAATGTAAGCAGGTTTTCTGTGCTGTTGAATCGGGAATCAAGCGGTATAATGAATTCTTGTAATTTGTTTATCCATATGATGTAAGAGTTTTGTCACTAAAATTGACAAAGGGGGAGATTTTTAGAGTATTGCTTGGTTGAACCCACCAAGCGTTGGTATGTCAAGGTTGGTTGTCATATTTTAGTGAATCAAAACTCATATTAAGAGTCGCTTGATTATGTACTAGAGTTAAACTTCGTATAGGTTAGCTTGAAAGCATTAGGATATGAGACATTACAAGTATTGTGAAGTCTTGAAGATGTGAAGAGGCGAGGAGCTACAACGACAACAATCATCCTTCCACTTGAGGTTAGTGATATTTGACTTGAACTGTTTCATTCCCTAACTATCTTTCAAGTCGTGCATATTGAAAACATAACTGCGAAGCATGTTTGAACTCTAGATAGACATAGTATTAAGGAATACAATACGAGGTTTATTTCTTAACCATTAAACTTTGTAGATAAGACATCGTCATAATCATTTGAATGCTATTGTGATTATGTATGGGTATAAGGTGAGGATTTCATCCTAGGGAACAATGTTTAAATGCGTTCTAAGGAAGTAAGTTCATAAACTTGTTTTGTGAACCGAAAAGGAAATTGCCAGGCGTTATTGGTTTTGTTATTCATTGCATATTTTATGAACAACCAATATGTGTGATAGAGTAGAACCGCTTACAACTTGTTGTGTTCTTGGTAGAACTAATTCACAAAGGCCTGACTTTTGTATTGGTAGAATTTTTATTAGTAAAACCAATCTTAAATAATCACCTTGGTATGTATCGGTTTTGTGACTGCCGTGGGAAGAGGGGAATCGATCCTTGTAAGGGGTGAAGGGAACCGATCCTAGTAAGGGGTGAAGGGGAACCGATCCTTGTAAGGGGTGCAGTGCATTGAGGGGAACCGATCCTTGTAAGTGGTGCAACACGTTTACATAAGAAAGGGGAAGATCCTGTGAAAGGGTGCAACACATATAAGTTAGATACCATATATATGTGGGGAACCGATCCTAGTACCTAGTCAACCATATCTTTGGTAAGATAGTGTGACTATGCTTTGTACTCACATGGAAGTATAACCGAAACTTGTTTTGGTAGAACCGCAAACCCATGAGTGTGAATGAATGTTTGGTTTGATCAATCACATAGTTCTTGAAAGCCAGATGAACCAATTATAAACTTGTTTGGAAGTGTGGCAAATCGGTTTCAAGGTTATAAGTGTGAAAGAGAACTTACAAAGTAAAGATGTCGAAAAACTTTGAACACCTGCTGAATGCTTATTTCTATAATTGTTCAAAGATATTCCTTAAAGGCTAAATGGAAGAGAATCCCAGAATCAAAACATAAGTAAGTTAAGAATCTTTTAATTAAGGTTATTAATTTATCTTGGAAGGAAATTATTGGAATTAGTAATGTGCATTTACTAATTAGATTTTCCAAGAGATTTCGATTGTTATTTTTGGACAGAGCATTTCCAGGAATTATGAAAACCGAATTTGTGCCTTTATGAATATCTTGAGAATATTTTCGGTTTTGGAAATTCCTTGGTGTCCAAACTTCCTTGTTTATAAATACACGAAGCTTTCCTTTCTAGCAAACTAATCCTTCGTAACAATTTGACTTCCTCTTTTGTCATTGTTACTTGTGTAGCCGCCTATCGGAGAAGAGAGTAATCTAATAGGTGAAATTTCTTACAACCGCTCGTTTTAAAGTCTTCTTTGGGATTGAGAAGCTCTAGCGTGAACCGTTGGTGGGAAACTAGATAATTGCGGTTTATCTTTGTTTTCGATTGCTTTGATTGACTAACGGTGGTTGAAATCTGATTGCACCTAGTTTGTTTATTCTTGAGAATCTTCTGTTCTTATATAAGATTCACTCAAACTAGTTCAGAGTTTCGACATGGATCTTAGACTATTGTTAATTCTAAAGACAATCTTATGATAATCCATTGTTAACAGACTCCGTTCTGTGCGTGATTGATCACAAGAGATTCAAGTGATTGTGTGCAGGTGTTTATTGTAGATTTAAGAAGATATTGAAGATCTGACTTGCGTTTATAATCTTTGGTGTGCACAATACTTGTTTGGGAAAAGAGGATCCAATTAATAATCGGTTTATCCTTGTGGTAGAATGGATTGATTAATTGAAGTAGATCGGCATCAACACGATTCCTTGTGATTAAAGGTGTTGTTGGATTAATCTTAACCGGTTACCTTCGGGTGATTGAACAAAAGATAGGTCTAGACCTGACGAAGGAGTTTATGTTAAGATAAATGGAAGAGCCTTTGTCTGACTCATATCACTTGGTTGAATAGAGTTGTTACCAAACAGATTTCTTGTTCCTTTACTGTTTAGAATACGAACCAAAGGGTTTGTTCCAAGTACGTGACTTATTCATAGGTCGGAGGCGTGGGAATACAGACAGAACTAGGTATACTATAGAGTTAGGTACTTGGTCTCAACTATACGAAGTTAGTGTAATTTTGTGTAGCGGCTTAATCCTGAGAGTATTCAATTCTGGACTAGGTCTCGGGTTTTTTTTGCATTTGCGGTTTCCTCGTTAACAAAATCTTGCTGTGTCATTTACTTTATATTTCTGCATTATAATTGTTTTTATTATGATTAAAGTAAATCACACAAACGTTAATATCCTATTTACTTGATAAGCAATCCTATTGTGTTTGGTTAAGTCCGAACCTTTATATCAAGTAAACACACTTTGTCGTTGTATTGTCTCGATCTCGTATCCATAGACGATCACACGAAGTGTGAACCGATTAGTTGTATTGTCTCGATCTTGTATCCATAGACAATCACTTTCGGAGAAAGAACTTATAGGTAGGAAAAGTTTTGGTTTGAGGTATACTTGGGTACCCTCGCCTTTTCAGGAATCATGAATCCACACTGCAAGTGCGATTCTGGAATCAATAATTCTCCTTCCTTCAAATCTATAACATCACAGACGTTAATCTTATACGGGGAAGGCCATAGAACCTCTATACCATAACAGGTCGGAATCTCATAAAATTCAAAAATATTTTCAGGTCGAGTTTGAACTGGTACCATAGCCATTATGAGAACACTGGAAAAGATGACTTTGAAAAGGATTGGTGAAAAGGAATGGAAAAACTTTGAAAGAGAAAAGTACAGTAAAAGAAAATTACAAAATTAATTTATATATAAAGGAAGTATCAAAGGAGAAATAAACAAGTAACCGTCTTAACCGGTACACCTTCCCCTAAAACCCATTATCCCGGGTCATTCCAACCACGATCCCTCTTAATGATACACAATTTTAAACTCAACAGTTTTCAAAAATAAATAAATGGTCAACTTCTCGAATCCATGGTAAGGCTAGTTGGAGGAAAGTGGGGTACTTGGAATTTTCGAAGAAAAGGCGTTACAAAAATTTTCCAATTTCCCAAACTGCCTCCGCACTCACGTTACAAAACAATAAATACATACCTACGAATAAATGATGTAATAGACTAGGGATGGCTCAAAAAAATTATCCAGCAACAAAACGTAGAAAATACACAGTAGTCTACATTGCTTAATTAAATACATGACTAGAAAATAGGCCTAATTCATGCTTACTACAATCAAGAGATCAATTGATTGTTACTAATAATGAATCTTTATCCGGCATTAATAGGATTTCATTTCATCGATATGCACCATGCATAACAACTAAATATGTAAAAAACTTATTATCTTTTAACAGAGCATCGTTGTTCCTTGGAATTACAGAAATCAACCATATCAATTAATCGCATAGGCTACAATCATTGAAGCGTTATGTAGTTCAAACAGCTTAGCTAGTATGATCCTATCTACAACGGATGCATGCTAAACCTTGGGAGAGTATAATGTTGAATCTACTCTAAGAAACTAAACACAATAAAAGCAGCGCAGATAAAAGGATAACTCTGCAGTTAGCCAGCGATTCATCTAAGCTGAATCGAAGCTGAATATTGTATTGGATCTTAGAGCGTATTACAAATAGGAAAGAATGTGGAAGATCACCATGTCCTATTTATACAGATCATTTCAATTTGTCACTAAAGAGGACCCACTCAGTAAAACGCGTTTTATAAGTTACTTAATGCGGACCCACTCACTAACACACTTTTTTTTCTCTGACTCAATTTCATCCCTAAACTTCATTCAATTGATGTTCCTAGATAAATAACCATAATTGAATATTTCTCAAACCTAGTTTCTAGAGTTATTGTTTTTGATAAGAAAGAAGATAAAGGCTGACTGGCTGAGAGAGGTAAAGATAAGAGTTTATTATTTTTTCGGCAATGCTAGACTGCGCCCTAGACTATGCCCTAGTCTGCGCCCAATATAACGTGGCAGTGTGATGTGTTTCTTGGTCACGTGAAATTGTGAACGTGTCGAAAATCCAAAAGACACGTAACGGTGTCTCTTTCTTCGATTTGTTTCCCTATCTTCTCCTTCTCTCTTTTCTTATCAACCTCCCACATAAAAATCAAATCTTCATGTTCTTCCAAACCTCTTAATACAAATTAATATCCTGAACCTCTTAATTTTCGTAATGGATTGTTAAATATATCCCAAAAAATAAAAACAGATTCATCATTAAAAAAAAAATCCATGGAGTTTTTTTGGGTTTATCGATCATGCAGTTTTTTTGGTTTAATTCTTCTTCCAAGCATCTATTGATAAAATAAAATCAAAGAGATCTAATTCATTATCTTCCTCACTTGCATCCCAAGAGGTACGACCATAAGGAATTAATGAGAAATTAATAATGGTTATTATTGTTAATTTTCAGCGAAATTGAATGTTTAAGAGGCTAAATTGGATAGTTAATTAGAGAAATTTAAGGTGGGTATGTGAACACTTCCCAGCGAAACTAGTGGCTAATTAATGGTTTTGCAATATTTGATTTCCAAGGGTTTAGATGGACATTCGAAATCTGGGTTTCTTGTTAACGATGAAGATGAAGAAGATTCAGAGAACTTTTTTTTCAGAGAAAAAAAAAACTAAGACGTCGCTCAGTCTGCTTTTTCATTTAGGACAGCTAAGCATTCCATGTCATTTTGGGCGCAGACTAGGCTGTTGTATGGGGCGGAGAAAAGCATTTCCGTATTTTTTTTCTTTAATTTTTTTTCTTGGTAAAGATAAGAATTTAATGATGCCCCAATTTGTCAACGAGACGGTTTTCGTACTGGTTAACATATCTTACCGCCAAAGGGCATACAAGTCCCGCTGAAGTTTATGCCTTTATGACTACCATCTTTCCCCACCTAAAATGCTTCTGAATGGAGTCATATTTATATTTTAGAACATGTTTCTAGCCATATTTTTCCTTTCCAGTAAAGGCTAATGCTACCCCGCACGACAGTGCAGAACATATATATAAGCTAGCGGGTTTGTTGTCGTTAGATTATCCAATCTCGAATCTCTAAGAGAAGGATTCATATAGTTGTAAAGTTAATTATTATTAGGTCCTCCAAACTTATATCGAACTAGTTCATCTAGTAGTCTAATATCTCTTATACGCTCATCCTGGCATTGAAACTCTGAATAATGGACTCATTTTACTATTAAAGTAAACACCAGACCGACTAAAAATCAACAACTTACCAATAACTTACCAAAATTATTAAGGGTATCAAGAATACATGTTATATTGTGCATATCAACTTTGGTAAAGATGAGAATATCGTCTGCAACTGCAAATAAGAGATCCTAATACAACCTATTCAATATTTTCGTGTGAGTTGGACAGGATTACCCTCTCACAAACAACCCTACGCGTTTCTAACCAAGAGACTTTCCTCTTTAATTCTTCTTCTTAAATATGCAGAACAGTTTGAAACTCTTGTAGGATCAGAATCTCGCAACGATAATATCTCATTATCAACAACACAACACAACAGGGTCGCAGAACAATTTCAGAAATGATACGATAAACGACGTCAGCTAGGATCACGAGAAAGATGTGATAGTCCTGCGAAAATTAGAGAGCTTGCGAAATTAACATCTGTAAGGTTGCGAGAATGTCGCAGACCATACCCGAAAATAAAGGAAAGATTAGTTGTCATCCACTATGTATTTCCTTATAAATAGTCGTTGAAGTTGTAAAGAAGGGGAGAGATCTTTTTTGAGTAAGAAACAAGTAAATAGGAGAGAGAAAGTCTAGAGCAGAGGTCATTCTTGATTTCTTTATCTTTTCTTGTAAGAACATTCAAAGATTGATCAATAAAATTAAGAGTGTAAACCTAAAAATGAGTTGATTAATAATGAAATCATATGAGGGGTGTAGTGTAGGATTTCCTGCAACCACATAATGGCGCTAGAAACAGGGAGGATTGAAGATTATTCTAGAAAAAGCTGAAGATTAATATTGAGATTTGTGAAGATTTAGAGTGATTGATTAAGAATTTTCCATAATTTCTTGCAATATTGTTAACATTGAAGAAATGGCTAGAAGAAGAAATACATCCGAACAACCGACTACTGTTAGAAGAAGTAAGAGAATTGCTGGGAGAGAAAGAAGTGAAATGGGAGAATCCACTAGAATGAGAAATAACGGAGGAAATCAAATTCAACCACCAATTCAACAAACACTAGTACAAGGGAGGAATACAGATTATGATAGGGTGAGTATACACACTTGGCAATCAAATTCGGCAGAAGAAGTAGAAGAAGAGAAACAAAACAGAAACCATAGACAGGTAGAGAGAGAAATCAAGAAGCAGATGAAGGAATAATTCATGGAGATGAGGAAATTGGAGAATTAGAACATTGAGACGAATAATACATGAAGAAAGAAGAGCTGAGGCAGAAGAACGTGCAAATCTAACAAGGCAAAATCACGAATTAAGGATGGAGAATATAAGACTACATAATAGAAGATCGAGAAGTATTACAAAATCATATTCAAGATCGACTAGAAGAGAAATGAGGCGAAACTCACCCACAATCAATGCTGGAAACAACATTCAAGAAGAAATATCAAATCCTGATGAAGAATATCGCGAAAATAGAGAAAGAGCTAATGATCGTTACGTTCCACAAAATGAAACTTTTGAGGATGGGCAAAATGGTGGAAATCAAGAGAACGGGCAACGTCAGGGACGAAATGACCAAGATGGCGAAGGAAATCGAGAGGAAGGAAGAAGAATTTTACATGAAAAAGAAAATCAAAGAAATCAACAGACAATTGAAGAAGAAATTGAAAGACATTATGCTGAACAAGCACGTTTAATCTGCGAACGTGAAAGATTGAGAGCGGAAATGGAAGAACAAGAGCTTCAGGAGACAATTCGCCAGAACAATCACGATAATCGAGAAAGAAGGCGTACACAAAACCGGAATAACAGTAATCTCAATGAGGAGTATGATAGAGTACAGAGGATGGCTGAAAGACAGCAAATGGAATTGATAAGAAATGAACAAAATCATGGAGGGGAAAATGAAAGACATCATCATATGCGAATTCAAGATAGAGATGAGGAAGAGAATCGCAGAAGAAGATGAGATGAGGATAATGAAGAAGAAATGCGAAATTTCGCGAGAGAAGATAGACATGAACGCAGAAGAAGAGAGGCGAAATTAAAAAGACCAATGGATCAAGATTCAGGTGTAAATAAACAAATCTTGAAAGAATTAGAAGAAATGAGAGGAATGCTAAATAATAGAGGAGAAGTAGGCAGAAGACAATTGGATGAAGCAATAGAAGAAGCTGCGAAAACTCCATTTACAAGGGAAGTACAATTAGGAGGAATACCACCGAAATGCAATTCGCCCTCATTAACCAGCATTTTTGATGGAACAACTTGTGCAATTCAACACATTAAAGCCTATGTGAGGTGCATCTTACAATGGGAAAATCATGATGCCGTATTGTGCAAATATTTCGCATCCAGGTTAACAGGAGAGGCGTTACAATGGTTTGAAGGTCTACCAAAGAACACAATAACATCCTTCAATCATTTGCAGACTACATTCTTAGGGGCATATATAAGTAATAATTCTTCGCGAACTGGTATAGAAGATTTGTTTGGATTAAAACATAGGATTGGCGAAAGTTTGAAACACCTGACTAAAAGATGGAGAACTATGTGTAGCGAAATGGCTGGCCGTGTAGATGAGAGATATCTTATATTATCATTTATCAATGCTATGTTTGCAACAAACCTATTGTATGTCCAAATTTTCAGAGTCAAGAATACGATCACAATGACTGAATTGCGAGAACTTCAAGAAGAATACATTTCTCTAGAGGAAAGAAAAAATGAAATGGAATCATATCCAGTTGCGAACACCAGCTCACAATCAGCGAATGCAAGCTTATTACCCAAGCTAATAAACACAGTAGCGAATACTTCGCAAGTACAAGGTGACGAGTAACAATCAACAGAAACTGGTGGCTATGGGAAGCCGAGATCAAGAAGAGTATGAAAGAGAAAGAAATTTCTACAATCGTGGTGGAAATAACAAGATTCAAAGACTAGATCAACCACAAGAAACTTATGGAGGTCAAAGACAAAACTATAATAGAGGACAAGGAGGTCACAAGGTAGTATGGAAAGAAATCAAGATGCCACCTCTAGATGCAAGTGTGGAGAAAATATGGGAAGCTATAATTTTGATGGAGAATATACCAACACCATGGAACATGGGAACGGAACCACCTGCAAACCACAGAAGCCATGAGTTTTGTTCTTATCATCATTTTCATGGACATACAACAAATGATTGCAGAAATGTAAAAAGAATTATTTTGAGAATGATAGATCAAGGAAAACTAAACGACTTTCTGGTAGGGCATCCACAATCTCAACCACTTCCACCACCACCAGAGCATCACAAAGTGAATACGATGAAAAAGAAGGAAACATTCTTCATAGAAGTTGGTGCAAAAGCAAAAAATCTATCTGTCACTCTATCGTACATTCATATAAGGCAATTGATGATTTTCATGATAATGTTTTGAGTAGAGTGTTTGCAAGAGATAATGATGGAAGAGAAATTATGAATATTGCGAAAATCTCACCACTAGATGAATGGCAGAAACAGATCATTTCTTTTACCGCAGAAGAAATTCCCGAAGGAGAAGAGGTGCATGACAATCCATTGGTAGTAAAACTAGAAATTAATCCAAAACCGAAAGAAGATGAGGATGATGAAGCTGAAGATTCATGGAAAATTAATAGAATTCTAATCGATACTGGAAGTTTTGTGAACATCTTATTTTATCATACTTATAAAACCATGGGTGGAAGAGATGATGATCTTATACCATCAACATATAAGATATATGGTATTAATGGTACTGCTAACAAGCCTAAAGGGGAGGTTACTATGCGAATTCCATTGAAAGGAATATCTTCTGAAATCTTATTCTGTGTCATTGATGTAAAATCACCCTACAATGCGTTAATTGGTCGACCTTGGCTACATGGGATTCTAGGTGTAGCTTCAACTTTCCACCAGTGCATCAAATTCCCTCACCCCAGTGGTGTAGGAATCATAAAGGGAGATTGGATTGAAGGAAAGAGGTGTTACGAAACTGAGATAGAGTCTTGCAAAGGAAGAGCAAACAAGAAGGAAAAATGGCGACACAAAATCAAAGATACACAAAGAAGTGAGAGGTTGATGGTGGATGCAATCGAAAGGAAAGGAGAAGAGATGTTGCGAAACTAATGCTAGCTCAGAATAAAAATGATGAACATACCACTACCAAAGAAGCAGTAGCAGAAAATAATAAAGAAGCAGAGAATGACAAAGGTAATAAAAATAAGAAGTGTATGAATGATTAAGTTGTTGCGATACTCTCGTAATAATTAAAATTCTCAAAAGTAAATTTGACTGAATGGCAAAATTGAGATTGCGAAATTCAGATACAATATGATGATTTGCGAGACTCTCGCAGAGATAATGAATTTTACAGAAGATAATCAGAGAAAAATGACAAAAAAAAGAAAGGGGCAAACCTTTATGGCGTACACCCTAGTTCGCGAATTCAATTTCGCAAGAGGCAAATGTAAGACCTAAAGTACGTCATATAAGGGGGTACCTGTTGCATGGCTCAGGGAAAGGCTACACCGCCACCGGAACCTGAGTCATGGAGATTTGGGGTCAATAAAGCCCATCCGGGAGAGGCACCTTGGATTCTCAGCTTAAGCATATGACTTAGGTTGGGCGACTAAGGTAATAAGGACTCTCCCAAGGAGTGCAGATCTGATCAAGGCGCCGAGGTACACGGTTGAGTCAAGAGTGCCAGAGACGTTTGAAGCGTACTTTGCCATTCTTGACAAGTCTTGGCTTATACTGCACTCGGCCTGAAGAAAACCCCACTTAGGGTGCAGTCTCGTAACCATAAGCCCTATAGGTAAAAGGGATAAGAGGCTGCGAAAACAACTGGTTGTTGTTAAGACTGGATGGGAGGAGCTAACCTTGTATGGTAGAAGTACGCCTCCTTGAAGGGGCAACCAGGGGGAGATAAGGGCGGCACCCTCCATTAGGGAGCTGATAAGTGTCTTAAGACGCAAATGTCATGAGGCTTTTTATTCGCAAGGATATTAAGGCTTGTCATATTTGTGCAACAATCCTGAAGAGGCAATAATACAAGAAAAGGATAAGACGAGATCAATGGGTTTTCGCATGAAAGTGCGAAGACGTCCTGCGATTTCGTCGCAAGACGGCAATGTCATGGGGCTTCATTTTCGCAAGAATATTTAGGCTGTCATATTGTCGCAACATTCCTGAAGAGGCCATATAAGAAAAAGTTAAGGCAAGATCAATGGGTTTTTGCATGAAAGTGCAAGGACGTCCTGCGATTTTGTCGCAATGACAAGAGGTGGCATAATAAGACCTTTAATTAGGAAGGCAAAATAAGACCACACAGGAATGAGATTTTGAAAAGAATCAAAATTCACTTCGCATAAGATTGCGAAGTTATACATAATTAACTGCGAAATTGAGGCATAAAATAAGAAAATTTATGAAATCTCTCATTTGGATTCAAATAACAGAGGCAAGTATGGGAATGAATGAAATTAGAAAATATTATTTGTCTCCATATGATAGATTTAAAGATTCAAAAATTAATGATTATATTGATTAACTGTATTGCAAGGAAGAATTGTTTTAATGAATGCAGGTCAAAATGAAAGAAACACAAATATACAGAAAGAAGAATAAATGTACAAGTATTAAGAATCAAAGAAAGAAAAAGACTACTTCTTAGTTGATCCTTCATTATCTTCATCAGACTTGTTCCTTCTTCGTCTGCGTCAGAATCTTCATCACCATCAGAACTTCATCACCATCAGATTCTTCATCATCAGCTTCGCTATCAGAAATTCAACTGGGAGTATTCTGTGGGATCTCTTCCAAGAGACAAGGATAATCAGAATGAGTAATATTATGATCATCACAAACCATTTGGATAGTTTGATTGCGAAAATGGCATCATTCTTAAAATTCGCAATAGTGATCTTGATTTGATTCTTTAATCTAGAATACTTGTCGTTGCGAGAAGAAAGATTCTTTGTGAGTTCCTCCTTTTCAGCTTCGAGTTCTTCAATCTTTTCACGGTATCTATTTTCAGAATCTGCGAGCAAAAGACAATCAATTATTAACTTTATGAAAATTCATAAGAAGCAAAAGATTAGTAAAGAAGAGCAGTTAGTAACCTTCTCTGTCAGAAATCATATCTCTAATCAAGGTTGTATGCTCAACTTGGAGACTAACATTTACACCTAAATCTTTTCTAGCATCATCTAAGATTTTCGCAGCCCAAACAAATTCATCCTCACTACTTATAAGAAGACGAGAACGAATTTGATTTTCCCTTTCGCAGAGTTCGATGTTCTTGCGGTTAGCTTCATCTCGTTCAAGTTGAACTTCAAGAAGAGCCTCTTGGAATTTCGCCAAAGCCTTGGCACCTTGATCAGAGATGCGATCCTTATCATCTATGAGACCGCTAATTTTGGTTCTTAACTCATTGGTTTTCTCTTTAGAATCAAGAAGGAGACGCTTAAATCGGTTGGCTAAGCCTAAACTAGATATATGGTCAATTTCTAAGAGGCGAAATTTAGATCTAAGCTCATTTAGAGAAAGAGATAAAATTCTATTATTTGAGAAGATATTTAAGGAATTGTTAAGACGCTCAAGAAGGGTATCATTATCCAAGGTATTAGGAAATGAACGAAGAAGGGTAGCTTCATCAGAAAGACCATAAATGTCTGCAAAAAGGATCATTTAAATAAGATAAAACAACAAGATGAATGAATGAAGGGAAAAGAGAAAAGTAACATACTGTAAAGCTAATTATTAGCTTGCTGAAGACTAGAGATTTTGTTCTTATACGAAGAAGAATCAATTTCTAATTGTCTATTTTTCTCGCGAAGACCTTTAACTTCAGCTTCCAATTCTTCATTCTTTGTGCGAAATTGAAGATTCTTCTTTTCAAGATTTTCGCGTCTTCTCTCTAGATCTGAGGCAACAACAAAAGAAGCTTTTCCAGCCTGCGAGAAAATATAAAAAATATTAATATAGAAAGAAATTTTGAGTTATGACAATGAAGAAGTAAAAGGATAAAAGTATACCAGACTATTGAGAGAATGCAAGAAGTCGGGAGTCACTGATCTAGAAACTCCACGAAGAGAACTATCACCATCCAGTAAAGGGACATCGCAAAGTGAGCGAGATTGCAGGTGGTTGCGAATTGGCTATCTCCCATTCCTTGTAGAGAATCAGAAAAGAGGCCAGAGAGCTTAGCCATAGAAGATTCAGGTGGAAATCTTCACTTGCGGCAAGATCATCATTGTCCTCATCATCCTTGTCACTTTCGGAATTTTTGAGGAGGAATATTTGAAGGGAAGAAGAACGGACTTTCCTTTTCTTTGAAGGAGGAGCAGTTGATTTTTCTCTGCGAAGAGCACCTTTACCTTTATCACCAGTCTTCGCAACATCAGCAGGTTCTTCTATTTCAGCAATAATCTTCACACAGATAGAAATAAGAAATGGAAGCAACATATACAGTTTAAAATCATAAGAGAAAATTTCTTACCTCATCTGTGTATGAGCGAAGAGCTAACAGAGTACTAGCTTTCCCAGTCCTGTTATAACTATCTTTCAGTTTTTGGATCTGCAGAATGTCGCAAGAGTTAGCGAACAGAATAATAAAAATCAATAAAGAAATATAAAGTGAGTTAAATGGAAGAAACATACCTCTTTCTCCTTCTCGGGCCAAGAGAAAACCCAAGGTTGATAAGCAGCGAGATTCGCAGGAAGAACATTTGACCCAGCAATGTAAGGTCCTTTTAGCATTAAAGGAAAAACACACCATTTATCATCTTTGGATTGGCGAGGAGTTGTGTTTTTACCAGAATGCCAGTCAATATCTTGCATGAGAATTTTGGCTTCATCAATGTTATCTTTCCTTTTTAAGCGAATACCCCAGCGAGTATTCTCTTTCTTCATGGAGATAAGTTCATAGTTCTCAAAGAAACTCGCTACTGTGTATTTCTCAGCAATTATCTCTAGGTCTGCGAATTTAGGATCCATAAGTTCTTTGGAGTACAGAGATCCTCTACCAGCACCACGGTTAGCGAACTCTAGCATCAGACGGATGCAGTCCCCACTCAGTTGGAAGATAGCTCGCGAAAATCCCGAGTGAGCGAGAATTTCATAAAATAAAGGAAGATCTGGATCATAAAGAGGAATAGGGAGACCAGCGAGAATCTGACCTAGAGAAATTATGATTGATTGATCATCACAGTACTGATCAGAGAAAAGTTTGATAGAAAGAATTGATTTGGCATTTTCACCAGGAATGGTGGAGAGTGTGAAACCTTTATCAGCAAGATATTTTTGGACATATTTTAAATTCTTCTCATGTCTATGACCACTTGGAGCCATATTTGAATATAGAGTATGGGAATGAATAAAAAGTAAGAGGATTGAAGGGGGGAAAATTACATCAGCAGAACTTGCAGAAGAATAACAGAGTTGCAGAGATGAGAGAATAAAAATAGAAGAGAAAGTAAAAAAGAAAAGTGGAAAGAAGAGTAAGAAGAGTATATAAAGGAGATTTTTTTTACTCGAAGAAATAAACACCATTAAGACGAAAAGACGTGAGCGGTTGAAAAGTAGCAGTTACAGAAGACGTGTCAAGAAACAAATGGAAGAAAGAATACGTGTGATAAATGCATAATATGAAGAGATGAACAGATGCGGCATTTCTCACATCATTCTCTATTTTGTAGAGAAGATATGAGAACAGGCAAGATGTAGGATCAGAATCTCGCAACGATAATATCTCAGTGAAATTATCAACAACACAACACAACAGCGTCGCAGAACAATTTCAGAAATGATACGATAAACGACGTCAGCTAGGATCACGAGAAAGATGTGATAGTCCTGCGAAAATTAGAGAGCTTGCGAAATTAACATTTGTAAGGTTGCGAGAATGTCGCAGACCATACACGAAAATAAAGGACAGATTAGCTGTCATCCACTATGTATTTCCTTATAAATAGTCTTTCAAGTTGTAAAGAAGGGGAGAGATCTTTTTTGAGTAAGAAACAAGTAAATATGAGAGAGAAAGTCTAGAGCAGAGGTCATTCTTGATTTCTTTATCTTTTCTTGTAAGAACATTCAAAGATTGATCAATAAAATTAAGAGTGTAAACCTAAAAATGAGTTGATTAATAATGAAATCATATGAGGGGTGTAGTGTAGGATTTCCTGCAACTACAACTCTGAAAACCCAATTTCATTCTAATGTAAAGCCATCTAAATTTTAAACACTTGATCACATAAATTATATCTTCAACAAAGGTAGAACCACTGTATATAACTTACACTTCGATATACACCTTCCTACTCATAAATATTTTTACGACCCTAGCCATTCCCATACCTTCGTGGCCGTCAATGCAAAAAACACCATCCGGATGATGTTGACCCCAAAAATTCAAAAATACTTTAGTTCCTGGCCTAATATTAGGGCTTAATATTAAAGCGGGCCCTGCTTTTCCTCGTGTGCAAGGTGGGGAAGAAATATACGAAATATATAAATGAAAAAGATGTTGTAAATGTAGGGATAATCCCTCGGTACAGATCATTTCTATATTAACTGCTGAGTGATAAATAATAGGAGTGAAAATTAGGCTTCTTCTGCTATATAAAGTAGGTACAAATCATTTTTGTATTAACTGCTGAGTGCTAAATAATAGGAGTGAAAATTAGGCTTCTTCTGCTATATAAAGTAGGTGGGAGAGAAACATAGATAACAATTCCAACAGCCGAATGACTGAGTGTTGATAGGTGTTATAAAACACCTAATTTCATATCTAGTATTTATGCTTTCTTTGCTATTTTTCTTGAGAATTATGTATCTTATGTGTGAGTTTGAGTTTATTAGGTGCAATGGACTCATTGGAAGCAAAAGAAGGAGAAATCATTCATTTGGAGCGAAAATGGCAAAAATACCAATTCACAGCGAGTGATAGTTGGAGCCGACTAAAGTGCACGAGAAGGAGGCGAAGAATGAACTGCCAATTCCTCGCAACTGACAGTTGAGCAAAGAAACGAATAGGCCGTCGGTTTTCTGAAACCGACTAGCCATTTCTGAGCAGGTGGCCCTTATCCTATCAGCTGGGGTGGATAAATCCAAATTCCTACAATATACCTAAATTTTAGAGAAGAAAATCATTAGCTCTTCTTCTTTATCGACCCTGTCTGTGAGGGCGGCACCATTTGAGATTCAGAGACGAAATTGGTATGGGTTTTGAGTGTGCTGTTACAGTTGATGGCTGAGATGAAATCCGAGAACAGCTGAGAGAGATCATATCGAGAGATTCAAGGAAAGAAAATGGAAAAGATTGAATGGGTGTTGAGTGTAAATCGATTTGATTCTGGTTTTGGGCGAATTGATGAGAGAATTTGGGAATTAGGGTTTCTGCTATGGCTGTGATTGAGAACCAGATTGAGAAGAAGAAGATTACACATGCTTTTGTTGATCGAATGAAGAACAGTTGAGAAGAATTTAGGGTTTCTGTAACTGCAGATTTGGGATTAGTTGGTATGATGATGATGATGATGAAGATATCGAAGTAATCATGGGTCCAGTTGAAAGATGGGTTTGCGCTAATTGAAGGAGTAAATTTATTTTTGTGATGTATTGGAAGTTAGGGTTTTAATCGATTCTCTGAGTTATGAATTGATGATTGAGTTTCAGATATACAGAGAAAGGGTGATGATACTGTTGATTTGTGTTGGTTTCTGAAGTTGAATGAGAGAAGATTGTGGTGGTTACTTTAAGTTACAACTGAAGCTTAATGGGTTTTGTTGGATTTGTTTTGAATCTCAGTTCATAAAAGAGGAGAAGAAAGCAGACATGGTGCTGGTGTGATTTGGTTGCGCTAGTGGGTCTATGAATTGTTTGCTGTGGTGAACTGCAATGGGGTTTTGAAGTAGATTTGATGGTTTGAGAAGGGAAGAAGATGATGAAGGTGGTGGTGCTACTGCCATTGAAATTGCTAGAGAAATGAAGTTGCAAGGGACTCAGTTGAAATGGTTGGTGCAGCTACAGTGGTGATTATGAAGGCGCTGAGAGTTGAATGAATGCGTGAAATGGATGTATGTTGCAGGAGATGAGTTTTGGTGGTGCTGTGAGACAGAGAGCCTGAGATGTTGGGCATGGGACTAGAGTTGTGTTTGAAGTGCAGTTGTTGTGCAGAGAAGAACTCGATTGAGTATCAGGTTGAACTGAGTTGGGAAGAGTAGGCAGTGATGCTGCCATGGTTCTGGTGGGATGAATGGGACTGCAATGGGTTGAGATTGCAGTTGCGGTTGCAAGTGTTGCTGAGATATTGCTCTGCAATTGGTGGTTCTGTCTGCTGCCATTGGCTGAGATTGTTAGAGCTGGAATTGCAGAGATAGTTGTGGCCTGAGTTAGATAGAATTTGAAGCTACAAATGAGCTGATGCCGAATTTGGTCCTGTTCTGGGAGTTTGAAGATCTGGTTGCTGTCGAGGATAAACTCAGGTGGAATGAAATTACAAGGCTGAGATGGCTTTTGTTTGTCTGCAATGGGGTGGTTTTGCTGGTGGTGGTCTGAGATGTGGTTATGAGCTGTTGTTGTTACCATTTTGAGCAGGAATCCACAAAGAGAGTTGAGAAGGAGATGAGTCTTTGGCGGTTTGATAGGGTTGCAGCTGTTGCAGTTGTGGTGATGACTGTGTAAAATGGTATTGGTTATCAGCTGAAGTGGATTTGGTGGCCTGAGGTGATATTGCAGGTGGTTTTTGAGCTTTGAAAAGCTGTTTTTGTTGTTACAATGGTGAGTTTGTGTAAGAGATGGCTAGGTGCAATTGGAGTTGAGGAAGGTGGAAGGTAGTGATGCTGAGATTGTAGAATAGCAGCTGGAATTGAAGCTGCAGGGAGTGGGCGTGATGTTGCTCCATCACGGCCTGAGATGGACTTGTAATGCACCATCATGGTGCTACATTGAGTCTGGCCTGCGCAAATGGCCTAGGCCTAAGTGATTCAGCCTAGTCAGATGCTGACTCATTCATTTACCTGGCTGACTATCTGGCTCACCTGGCTCGGTATGACTCACTGAGTTTGACCGAGCTAACGCAGTTGACTTCCCGAGTAGACTCGTTTGACCGGTTACCGGTTTGACTTTGCCGATCACCTGTGCTCTTTTCCGACGACTTTTTCGGCCAACTTCCGGCACTGACGCCAGTTTTCCGACGACATATTTTTGGCACGATTTTTACATAGGTTCTTCACACACATGGGCTTGGTGAACCACATTGGATATGGGCTTTTGGAGGATTGACCTAGTTTTGGAAAGATGAAAAGATACAAAAGGAGAAAGTTTTTACTTTCTTTGGGATCACGTATTATTTTCTACTTGGAACTTTGGAGAGCGGCTATACAACTAGGGTTTGCTTTTCGTTTATTTTTCATCTTCTGAATTTATTATTGATTATGATTATGATGAACTCCATTATTATGAGTAACTAAACTCAATTATTGGTTATGGGATAAAAGTTGATTTCTCAAGCATGATATTTAAATCAATGGATTAGTTTTGTCTCAGCTTTATTGTTTATGATTCATGGTTTATATTGTTTTATGATTTGAATGCTAGTTTTTGGTTGAGTCCGAAATCAATTAGATTAGTCTTCATCTCTATTGCTAGATTAGGGTTAATATACAAAAAAAAATGATAATTCCTGATTACAAGTAGCATAAATGTGAGTAGTGCTTGTAGTGATATATCCTACTAGTCACATATGAATCATAACCTTTGTTAAAACGAATTAGTGCTTTTACATGTTTGTTTGCATTGATTAGTCTTATTTCATAGAACTTATTGCTCTTAGAGAGTTAAACTTAATTGTGCTTTTACACTTTAGGTTGCTTTCTAGGTAGATTTCACAATAGCATCTTTTAATGTTGTTTGTGATAAAATCGGGAAATAAACGGGATACTCTTGCGATCAAGGTGTCCTAGGACTTTTAGTAAATGAGAGATTAAAATATCAATTCTAGTCATTGATGAATATACATGTTTGTGAATGATACTATCCCGTAACCAA
Organism: Papaver somniferum; assembly: GCF_003573695.1. Taxonomy (NCBI): domain Eukaryota; kingdom Viridiplantae; phylum Streptophyta; class Magnoliopsida; order Ranunculales; family Papaveraceae; genus Papaver; species Papaver somniferum. Next base: position 61,797,752 of record NC_039366.1, read on the forward strand.
TATCTTCTCCTTATTGATTATTCAAATTATTTTATTGCTTTTGATTACTTTTATTGCTTTGTTTATTTAGATAAAACAAAAATCCCCCCCTTTGGTTACTTAAGAATCTGAAAATTTGATAACAACAAAAGCCTCTCTGTGGGAACGAACTCTTTATTATCACGTACTATATTTATATCTAGTTGAGTGATAAAGTGAATTATTTTTGACGCATACGACAACGATCAAATTTTGGCGCCGCTGCCGGAAGGCATACAACTTGTTATTAAGTTTTTAGTTTCTTATCATCATTTCTGCTTTCATATTTGCTTTTTGTTTTCTTGTCTTGTTTCTCACTTGTTTGCGAGAATTGTTTTCAGGTACCTAATCCCTGGCTTATAAAGATTGGAACTATCCAAGGTGCGGGATAGCTACTCGAAGAGGCACAATACTCCAACCAAGTCAAGACACGACGGAAGAACAAGAGTTAGAAGTGGAAGAATAATTAAAACTAGAAGAAGAAGAACAAGAGGTTCCATTTGTAGAAGAACCACTAGTTGAAGAAGAAGAAGAAGAAGCAATGGGTGATGCAAATCGTACACTCAAGGACTTGGATTCTCATAGGCTTGATGCACAACGGTGGTGTATTGAGACAAACTCAACCTTCGAGATCAAGCCGGGGTTGATTAGAGAGTTACCGAAGTTTCATGGCATGGCGAATGAAGACCCAAACAAGCATCTCATGGATTTTCACAACGTTATCATGGCTATGCTACCACCGGAGACTAATGCTGATGGTGCAACGTTTTCCATTCTCTTTGGCGGACAATGCTAAGGAGTGGTTGTATTATTTACCATCCGTAAGTGTCACTACATGGAACGGGTTGAAGAAACTCTTTCTAGAAAGGTATTTTCCTGCATCAAAGGCTACTCAAATTCGCAAAGACATTTGTGGGATAAAGCAACATGTAGGAGAATCTTTGTATGAATGTTGGGAGAGATACAAGAGATCGGTGGAAAGCTGTCCACACCACCAATTCAGTGACGCTATGATAATACAATACTTCTACGAAAGTCTCCAACCAAGTGATAGATATCTTCTTGATGCAGCGGGTGGTGAAGTTCTAGTGAACAAGACGGTGGTCCAAGCTACCAAGTTGATTGAAAGTATGGCTGCGAACTCGCAACAATTATACACAAGAGGTGAACCAATGGTTAGGTGAGTGCATGAAGTTACGGAGTCATCATCACACCGTGATCAAAGGATGGATAACATGGAGCAAATGATGCAAAAGATGGTTGCGGTTATTTTACCTTCATATGGTGAAGAGTTGGAGCAAGCTAGTGCGGTCTTTCCAAATCAACAAAGAAGGTATGATCCCTACTCCAACACTTACAATCCGGGATAGAGAGATCACCCCAACTTTAGCTATGCAAACAAGCAAGGCGCGGTTCAACAACCTACATTCAACCGTTCGGGTGGATTTCAACCACAACAACAACAATTCCAGCCGCAACAACTTCAGCAACCACAACAATCGATGCAAATCAAGGTTCCGATATTGATGCAAAGCTTCAAACATTTATGCAAGGCATTTCTACCATGTTTAAAGAAAGTCAGCAAGAAACTAAGAGTGCTATCAAGGACTTGCAAACACAAATGGGCTCCATGCGGTTGATATAAACAAATTGAAGGCACAAAATAGTGGGAAACTCCCTTCTCAACCTATTAACCCAAAAGAGGGCGTCAATGCTATTACGTTGAGAAGTGGTACACAACTTGTGCAACCCGAGGTTACTGATTCGAGCAAGGTGGAAACACCAAAGGAACCTGTTTTGGAGGAGAAGAGTGATGATTCTCCCCAAACTTCTAAGGTACCTATTCCTAACTCTAAAACTCCGGTTTCTACTTATGTTCCTCATTTACATTTTCCTCGCAGATTTGCAAGCTCCAAGAAGGCGGAACTAGAAAAGGAGATTCTAGACGTTCTAAAGAAGATCTATATGAACATACCACTCATTGATGCTATCAAGCAAGTTCCCAAGTATGCGAAGGTGTTGAAGGACTTGTGTACCAATAAGCAAAGGCTCAAAGGTAATGAAGTGCTAAGTATGGGGGAGAATGCTTCGGAAATCTTACAACACAAACTCCTACTGAAATGTAAGGATCTCGGCAGCTTTGACATTCCAGTCACAATTGGTAACACCACATTTAACAAAGCTATGTTGGATTTAGGTGCATCCGTTAATGTTATGCCTGCATCTATGTACAATTCACTTGAGTTAGGTCCTCTTAAAAAGGCTGTAATTGTATTGCAATTAGTCGATCGCTCTAATGTTTACCCAATGGGTATTGTTGAGGATGTTCTTGTGCAGGTTAATCAATTAGTATTCCCAGCTGACTTTTGCGTGTTAGAGATGAATGAAGGGTCACCGGACTCGTCTCTTCCATTGTTACTTGGGCGTCCCTTCATGAAAACGGCGAAACCATTATTGATGTGGACAAGGGAACGCTAACTATGGAGTTTGATGGAGAAACAATAGGTTTCAACATTTTCGAGACGATGAGATATCCCAGTGATGTCCACTCTTGTTTCTCCATTGATGTTATGGATACATTGGCACAACAAGTGTTTGAATTGAATGGTGATGATGCTTTGGAAACCGTTTTAACTATATCCAATGGATAATGGTGTAGAGTGTGGTAATGAAATCAAGGAAGCCCTTGGTGATCTTAATTCACTACAAGGATACCCGAAAACTCATAATATCTCTTTTATTTCTTTACCATGCAGTGATGAAAAGCTTGTACCTTCCATTGTTAAATCTCCAAAGTTAGAATTGAAACCTCTTCCCGATCACTTAAAGTACTTGTACTTGAGTGACAAGGAAGATTTACCTGTTATTGTTTCTAACAAGCTTAGTGAATTACATGAGCAAAAACTTCTAAGGGTGCTAAGGAAGTACAAGATGGCCATATGATGGAAAATTACCGATATCAAGGGTCTAAGCCCTGCCGTATGTATGCACAAGATTCGTTTGGAGGACGATGCAAAGCCTACAAGGGAAGCGCAACGTCGTTTGAACCCTGCCATGATGGAAGTGGTGAAAAAGGAGATACTCAAGCTTTTGGACGTGGGTGTTATCTACCCCATATCCGATAGCAAGTGGGTGAGCCCGGTACAAGTAGGACCAAAGAAATCAGGTGTGACGGTGGTGGAGAATGATAAGAACGAACTTGTCCCAACTCGTGTGCAAACCGGTTGGAGGGTTTGTATTGATTACAGGAAATTGAATGCCACCACTAGGAAGGATCATTTTCCATTGTATTTTATTGATCAAGTGCTTGAACGTTTAGCTAGACATTCTTATTATTGCTTCCTTGATGGTTATTCAGGTTACAATCAGATTATGATAGCACCGGAGGATCAAGAGAAAACCAGTTTCACTTGTCCTTTCGGTACTTTTGCTTGTAGAAGGATGCCTTTTGGCTTGTGCAGTGCTCCAGCTACCTTTCAAAGGTGTATGGTAAGTATCTTCTCAGAATATGTTGAAAACGTAATCGAAGTGTTTATGGACGATTTTAGTGTATTTGGGGATTCATTTGACCTTTGCTTGCACAACTTGTCACTAATCCTTGAACGATGTGTTGAAACAAATCTTGTGCTAAATTGGGAGAAGTGCCATTTCATGGTAACTCATGGCATAGTTTTAGGCCATATAATATCTTCTAAAGGCTTGGAAGTCGATAAATCTAAAATATACCTTATTCGTGCTCTAACCCCTCCCACTACGGTGAGGGAGATACGCTCTTTTCTTGGTCATGCAGGTTTTTATCGTAGATTTATCAAGGATTTTTCCAAGATAGCATCACCACTTTGCAACTTATTGCAAAAAGATGTGGTTTTTAACTTTGATGAAAAGTGTATGGCGGCAAAGAACTTTTGATTTCAGCCCCTATCATTAAACCACCGGATTGGAGCAAGCCTTTTGAGCTCATGTGTGATGCAAGTGACTATGCGATTGGTGCGGTGCTTGGGCAATGTGTGGGGAAGATACCTCATGCTATTTATTATGCTTCTAGAACGTTAAATGAGGTCCAACAAAACTAGACAACCACTGAAAAAGAGTTGTTAGCTATTGTTTTTGTTTTGGAAAAGTTTTGCTCTTATCTAATTGGTACAAAAGTTGTTTTCTTTTCTGATCATGCAGCGCTTAGGTACTTGCTTATGAAAAAAGAGGCGAAACCGAGGCTTATACGATGGATCTTTCTCCTGCAAGAGTTTGATATTGAAATCAAAGACAAGAAAGGAATTGAGAACACCTTTGCGGATCATTTGAGCCGTCTTGCTGTGGGCAAGGAAGCTATCCCATTGCGTGAAAGTTTCCCGGATGAGCAACTATTCTCAATTGTCTTTGGAGAACCATGGTATGCCGACATTGTGAACTACTTGGTGTCTAAACAAATCCCAAGGAACTTGTCTCGTGCTGAGAGGGACAAACTTAAGAGGTTAGGGAACTAATACATATGGGATGATCCATACTTATGGAAACAAGGTAGTGACCAAATATTACGAAGGTGCGTTCCCGAATCTGAATTTAATTCTATCTTGTCTTTTTGTCACTCCTATGCTTGCGGAGGACATTTTGGGAGTAAGAGAACCGCTTACAAGGTACTTGAAAGCAGTTTCTATTGGAAAACCTTGTTTAAAGATGCATATACATTTTGTACAACTTGTGATAGGTGCCAAAGAACAGGAAATCTAGGTGCCCGAAATCAAATGCCACAAACTTTTATTCAATTTATTGAGGTTTTCGATGTATGGGGTATTGATTTTATGGGTCATTTTGTCAACTCTCATGGGAATTTTTATATCTTACTTGATGTTGATTATGTATCGAAATGGGTGGAAGCTAAGGCCACCCCGACTAATGATTCTAAAGTGGTTTCAGATTTTGTGCAAGCTAATATCTTTGCAAGGTTTGGAATTCCAAGAGCCACAATTAGCGATGGGGGTTCTCACTTCAAAAACAGGATTTTACAAAGCTTGTTGAAGAAGTACAATGTGTCGCACAAGATTGCAACACCTTATCATCCCCAAACAAATGGACAAGCCGAGGTGTCCAACCGTGAGGTGAAATCCATTCTTGAGAAGACGGTGAACCCAACAAGGAAAGATTGGAGCATGCGACTTAATGATGCTTTGTGGGATAATAGAACCGCATACAAGACACCTATCGGGATGTCTCCCTTTAGGCTTGTGTATGGTAAACCTTGTCATTTAACCGTTGAAATTGAGCATAAGGCGTTTTGGGCTATTAAGCAATGCAATATGGAGATGGATGGGGCTGGAAAGCAAAGAAAGTTACAACCCCAAGAGCTAGAGGAGCTTCGCAATGATGCATTTGAAATCTCACGCATTTATAAAGATAAAACGAAAGCATTTCATGATAACATGATTTCTAGGAAACAATTTTGCATTGGGCAGAAAGTGCTTTTGTTTAATTCTCGCTTGCATTTATTTCCGGATAAACTAAGGTCACGTTGGGTTGGACCTTCTATTGTTACTAATGTGTTTTCTCATGGTGCAGTAGAAATTCGTAGCATAGTTAGAGGCAAGGAACTTAAAGTTAATGGGCATCGGTTGAAACCATATTATGAGAATTTCACTTCCGAAGTGATGGAAGGAGCTAACTTTGTGGATGCACTCCCTCTGGAGGAGGCATAGAAAGCAAGGAGATAGTCGGGCTGACGACTTTAAACCAAGCGATAAATGGGAGGCAACCCATAGGATGAGTATTTCTTGTCTTGTATTTATTTCTTGTTTTGTTTTTAGTTTTTCTCGTCTTGTTTTGCATTTATTTGTTTTGATTTCTTGTCATTATCATGTTAGAATTTCCCACCTTGACTTACTTTGGATGACTCAATTTACATTGAGGACAATGTAAAGTTTAAGTGTGGGGGAGTGGTTAAGCATTTTCATTGTAAAATTTTCAACTTTTTTGTAAAATAGTGAATAAGAAAACTCCAACTTGTAGTTAGTTTAGAGTCACATAGTATACATGTCGCTAAGATTACATCGAGATTCTCATAAGAGTGACTGAACTTAGAGATGACAGAGAACATGATCGGGTTTCTTACTTGTATGAGAGTTAAAGTTGGATTTAACCATCCCAGTGGAAAATGAGATGCAGACTAAATTCGGTATTAGATTTGTGATCCCCTATAGCGGAGACTACCCATGTTACATCATGAGAGGCACCGACCTTCAATTTTTTGTACCTGTCTAAATATGTGCTTTTAGAGTGTGTGTCACCGTACGTAAACTCCGGGTAGAATGGTGAGCTACCCAACCTCCCACCAATAGAAGCACTATTTTGATCTCTTGAGTGCTATTTTATCAATCATGAATGGTGACATCGAATTGCTAACTTACACACTTGTAATCTTGTTCGCAGTTAGCACCATCCACTTTATCTCTCTCTACACCAACAGGTCCATAAAAACACCATCATCATCAACAAGAGGAGCATCACAAATTCGAAGGAAAGTTGAAGACGTTCAAGGTTTACAAGCAACAATACAGAAATGAGCAGATTTCATATTCAAGTATAGCAACAAGACAAGGAGCAGAATTTTTACAAGTTGAAGACTTTGTACAAGAATGAAGATTATTAAGATGAGAATTCAAGAAGTTTATGATATCGAGACATACAAGTTGTGAAGAATTGAGCGGTAAAGTACTTACACCATGGCCTTTGTACTTTCATTTTTACTTTATTTTTATCTCTATTTTGTATTTGTATTATTTTCTCTTGTCTCATATATATATATATAAAGACAAGAGAAATTTTGCTAGGTACATTATTAGTTTTGTTTACTTTGTTTTATTTCATTTTGTATTTATTTTATCTTCAAAAAAAAAAAGAGACAACAGAAGATAACCTCAAAAGATAAAAACTTCAAAGTGATCTCTCATCTAATTATTCCGCTTTGTTGTTTACTGCATTTCCTGGTTTGCAAGACAACCTCAAAAGATAAAATCTTTGAGTTGGTAAATTACTATTTCTGCATCCAAAAAATTTCGAAAAATGTCGATCAGGCTGTAGTTGTTTTGCCCTCTCTCATGTTTTTCGTCCGGCAAAAAACTCCGGTGATTGGAAACTCATTCCAATCACAGATTCAAAATGAGTTCGTCTGTTAGATTCTTTGTTTTGCTTTCTCTTTTTATTTCCTTACCACGCTTTCTACTTTTTTTCGTTGATTTTTCTACCTTCTTTCGTTGCGTTTTTCTTTTTCTTAGGGTTCAGAAAGTTTTCTCTCCATTTAGGGTTTTTTTTTCTCTTTTTCCCTATGCCGAGACTCACACGGTCTTCCTCTTCTGCTCGTGCTTCCTTGTGCACTTTTTCACCCCAGCTTCCTTCCACCTCGACCATGATCATCACAGACTCGCCTTCTTCAGTAGCAGCTGCCTCCGACAACGTTTTCCACTTCCCGTTCAATTTCCTCCACGGTTGCCCTGATGGTGTTCATGGAAGGGGTTACGTCAAAGGGTGTTTGGTGAAACACATCCATGACAAACACCTCTCCTCGGAAGCCATCAAAACAACAGTCCGTGAGCTGATTGCAAGGGATTTGAAGGTTTACTTTGATTTGGAGAAGGCTCCACATTTCCTTCGAATGTGGTTTTGCGGAAAATGCATGTACTTTCATGCTTAGTCGAAATCCTGCAAGGGACAAGGAAGAATTGTGCATGATTTTATTCAAGGTCCCTGTAATGGGGAATTTCTGATTCATGGTTTGGATAAGCCTGGGGAGACGATGGAGGTTGTACAGGACGTGAGTTTGGAAGACTCGCAAGTTGTAGTTGTTGCTGTCTCGCAGGCTGTTGCTGTTGCAGACCCAGGGAGACCCGACAGTAATGCTGTAGAGGTGTTGTCAATGGAGTTACTCAATGCTGTGCTCCAACGACAAATACCTACAGTCACTTGTATCCCCCACAAATGCAGACTTGCATTTTCCAGGGCTTTCAAGGTATGTCTCGACCGGATTATAGCAAATCCAGGCAGTCTTTCAGCTTGGCTTCGTTTGCTTTTCCTTCCCATCTGTACTCTGTCTCTTTACCAACCGAAGAGCTCCGCTGAACGGAAATCCGGCAATCGCAAACGACTGCAAGTGGCTGCTATTACACAGGCGCTTAGTGACTGGAAGGAGCCGAATGGGTGTTCTGTTTTGGTCAATAAGCTGCTGCAAAAGCCGGTGCAGTGGGGTTCTAAGAAACCTGACGAGAAGAAGATGGATGAGAAAAAAAGTTTGGAGCTGCTATTGTGGCTTGTCAGAGGAAGATCAATGCGGGGCATTTCGCAGCGGCTATACGAGTTTTGTCTTCATCTGGTGTTGCACCCTACGACGAGAAGACTTATCTCGACTTATTAGACAAACATCCCATGGCAGCCTCCCCTGAGGTTCCAACAGATGATATCAATGCGGATCCCATTTTTGTGGATTCCAAGGCAGTTTTTGGAGCTATTAAAAGTTTCCCGAAAGGTACACCGTATGGTCGGGATGGTCTACGGGCGCAACACCTAGTTGATGTTCTTAGTGGAGCGGCTGCAGCAGTAGCAGATGATTTGCTTTTATCTATTTTTGGGGTTGTCAACCTTCGGTTGGCTGGAAAATGCCCTAGTATTTTGGGGGAATACATTGCTAGCGCTCCTTTGACTCCTTTGCTTAAGCCGGGTGGAGGTCTTAGGCCTATTGCAGTTGGTACAGTCTGGCGTAGATTAGTTTCTAAGGTGGCTGCCTTTGCTGTCGGGAAGGACATGACTTCTTATTTAGGAGATTACCAATTCTGGGTTGGTGTTCCTGTAGGAGGTGAAGGTATTTTACATGCTGTAAATCGCCTTTTAGAGATGAAGGGTCACTCGGATAATATGTCAATGTTGCTAATTGACTTTTCTAATTCTTTCAACATGGTGAGCAGATCTAAGCTCATCAAAGAAGTACGCCTTCACTGTCCAGGTATTTCTTGCTGGGTAGAATTTTGCTACTTACGTCCGGCTAAGCTTTGTTATACCCAATATATTTTGTCCTCATCCCTTGGTGTGCAACAAGGTGACCCTCTTGGGCCCTTGTTATTTGCATTGACACTTCACTCCTTAGTGAAGACCATTGCTTCTCAATGCAAAATTGACTTGCACGCTTGGTACCTTGATGATGGTACCATAGTTGGGGATACTTTAGAGGTGGCCAAGGCTTTGCGTATAATTGAAACTGAAGGACCAGGCAGGGGGTTGCATCTCAATATAAAGAATACGGAGGTCTTTTGACCTTCTCTTGATCCTAGTAGTATTGGTAGGCCTTCTAAGGGTGTTAAAATTTTGGGTGGTTCAGTGAGTTTAGACATGGACTTCATTAGCGACATGCTGTTGAATAGGGTGCACAAAACTGTTCGACTAATGAATGCGATCAAGAAACTCAAGGACCCTCAAAGTGAGATGCTTTTGCTTTGCAACTGCACGGGCGTGTCTAGACTTTATTTTTCTATGGGAACTACCAATCCTGCTGCTTTACAACCTGCTACTGATCTCTTTGATGACCAGCTTTTTCAGTATTTGAGGCTTCTGATTACTGGGGATGGTGCGGGTTTTGGTCCTTTACAGAAGAGATTGGCTACCTTACCTATTAAGGATGGCGTACTTGGCATTTATACCATGGCTGATACTCGTGCTTACTGTTATCTTACTTCTCGTAGTCAGACTACTTCAATACAGAAAACGATCCTTGGTAATTTATTCTCAACGGACAAAGGTTTAGCTTATCAGCTGGCTCTTCATACCTTCACCCAGGTATGTGGTTTATCGTCTACTTACTATGTCGATGATACTGCCTCCCCTTCCATGCATTCCCTGGCAGTGGTTTATTTTGATGCAGTTAAGAAGCAAATCCCAGACCAATTTCATATGTCTGAAAGAGATTCCATCTTATGGCAATGTAACCGTGTCAAGCATGCTCAGGACTATCTTTTGGCGTTACCCATTAGTGGGCTTAATCTATGTCTTGGACCTAGACAATTTAGAGTTGTGCTTTGTTATCGATTGGGTATTCCTCTGTTTGTTGAGAATAGTTTGTGCCCAAGTTGTAACAATTCTATGGATATTTTTGGAGATCATGTGCTTCATTGTACTAAAGATATTGGATATAAATTTCGTCATGATGTCGTTCGTGATGCTATTGTAGACATTTGTTACAAGGCTAATGTGCCTGCGCGTAAGGAGGTTTCCCTGGGTCTTCAGTCGGATGATGGCAAAGATCTAAAACCTGCTGATATCCTTGTTGCTAGGTTGCCAACCAAAAGCTCTGTGTAAATTATTTAAAAATAATATCATAAATTTTAAATACCATGTTTTTTTAAAAAAAAAGGGAAAAAAAAATTCATTGCATCATATTTTGGTTTGTTTAGTTCGTTTTTGGTTTTATATTCATTAAATAAAGCCAATGGAAGAAAAAATATCTGTAATGAAGTTTCAAGCAACAAGTAATTAGAGGAAAGAATCACATTGTCAAGATTCTACGAAGTTCAAGATTTCATCATCAAGAGTTGAAGACCGAAGACGAAGATGAAGACACCGATTGAAGACCGAAGACGTTTCTATGGATGATGTGAGAGTGGTGCTAACTGCACGCCGAACGGATAACGAGGTAAGTAAGCATATTCCCACCTTCGTTAAGTGGTTGATTTCCTTTCTTAGAGATCGTCAGAAAAATGGTTTTCAAAATGAATAAAAGATGTGGGTTTTCAAAACAATTCGGAGGGTTTTTCCTTCCTACCATTCAAGGTGTCGCAGGATTCTCTCTTCATTCCTACCTGGACACATGTATGACCCATAAAGAGTTATTTATTATTGAGAACAATACCATAAAACCCTTTCTTGAGAGGCACAATCGAGACTTTTGATCACTCCGAACCCGAATTTCTTTCGAGAAGGGATTGTTATTTCTCTCTCAACATTTAAGGATAAGATTGTGTTCATTTATGTGTCTAACTTCTTATGACTAGTGTGCAGAATCTCTATGTCTTCTTAGCGCGTTGGATGCTATCATTTCGGAGAATTAGTAAGTTGGAAAAGTAGGTTTTGTGGGTATATCTCTAATAAACCCTCACGAGAGTTGTTTGTATCCTTTAGAATAAGTTTTGTTTGATTTGCTCGAGGACTAACAAAGTCTAAGTGTGGGGGAATTTGATAGGTGTTATAAAACACCTAATTTCATATCTAGTATTTATGCTTTCTTTGCTATTTTTCTTTAGAATTATATATCTTATGTGTGAGTTTGAGTTTATTAGGTGCAATGGACTCATTGGAAGCAAAAGAAGGAGAAATCATTCATTTGGAGCGAAAATGGCAAAAAGACCAATTCACGGCGAGTGATAGTTGGAGCCGACTAAAGTGCACGAGAAGGAGGCGAAGAATGAACTGCCAATTCCTCGCAACTGACAGTTGAGCAAAGAAACGAATAGGTCGTCGGTTTCCTGAAACCGACTAGCCATTTCTGAGCAGGTGGCACTTATCCTATCAGCTGGGGTGGATAAATCCAAATTCCTACAATATACCTAAATTTCAGAGAAGAAAATCATTAGCTCTTCTTCTTTATCGACCCTGTCTGTGAGGGCGGCACCATGTGAGATTCAGAGACGAAATTGGTATGGGTTTTGAGTGTGCTGTTACAGCTGATGGCTGAGATGAAATCCGAGAACAGCTGAGAGAGATCAGATCGAGAGATTCAAGGAAAGAAAATGGAAAAGATTGAATGAGTGTTGAGTGTAAATCGATTTGATTCTGGTTTTGGGCGAATTGATGAGAGAATTTGGGAATTAGGGTTTCTGCTATGGCTGTGATTGAGAACCAGATTGAGAAGAAGAAGATTACACATGCTTTTGTTGATCGAATGAAGAACAGTTGAGAAGAATTTAGGGTTTCTGTAACTGCAGATTTGGGATTAGTTGGTATGATGATGATGATGAAGAATGGGTCCAGTTGAAATATGGGTATGCTCTAATTGAAGGAGGAAATTGATTTTTGTGATGTATTGGAAGTTAGGGTTTTAATCGATTCTCTGAGTTATGAATTGATGATTGAGTTTCAGATATACAGAGAAAGGGTGATGATGCTGTTGATTTGTGTTGGTTTCTGAAGCTGGATGAGAGAAGATTGTGGTGGTTACTTTAAGTTACAACTGAAGCTTAATGGGTTTTGTTGGATTTGTTTTGAATCTCAGTTCAGAAAAGATGAGAAGAAAACAGACATGGTGCTGGTGTGATTTGGTTGAGCTAGTGGGTCTATGAATTGTTTGCTGTGGTGAACTGCAATGGGGTTTTGAAGTAGATTTGATGGTTTGAGAAGGGAAGAAGATGATGAAGGTGGTGGTGCTACTGCCACTGAAATTGCAGAGAAATGAAGTTGCAAGGGACTGAGTTGAAATGGTTGGTGCAACTACAGTGGTGATTATGAAGGCGCTGAGAGTTGAATGAATGCGTGAAAAGGATGTATGTTGCAGGAGATGAGTTTTGGTGGTGCTGTGAGACAGAGAGCCTGAGATGTTGGGCATGGGACTAGAGTTGTGTTTGAAGTGCAGTTGCTGTGCAGAGAAGAACTCGATTGAGTATCAGGTTGAACTGAGTTGGGAAGAGTAGGCAGTGATGCTGCCATGGTTCTGGTGGGATGAATGGGACTGCAATGGGTTGAGATTGCAGTTGCGGTTGCAAGTGTTGCTGAGATATTGCTCTGCAATTGGTGGTTCTGTCTGCTGCCATTGGCTGAGATTGTTAGAGCTGGAATTGCAGAGATAGTTGTGGCCTGAGTTAGATAGAATTTGAAGCTACAAATGAGCTGATGCCGAATTTGGTCCTGTTCTGGGAGTGTGAAGATCTGGTTGCTGTCGAGGATAAACTCAGGTGGAATGAAATTACAAGGCCGAGATGGCTTTTGTTTGTCTGCAATGGGGTGGTTTTGCTGGTGGTGGTCTGAGATGTGGTTATGAGCTGTTGCTGTTACCATTTTGAGCAGGAATCCACAAAGAGAGTTGAGAAGGAGATGAGTCTTTGGTGGTTTGATAGGGTTGCAGCTGTTGCAGTTGTGGTGATGACTGTGTAAATGGTATTGGTTATCAGCTGAAGTGGATTTGGTGGCCTGAGGTGATATTGCAGGTGGTTTTTGAGCTTTGAAAAGAAGCTGTTTTTGTTGTTACAATGGTGAGTTTGTGTAAGAGATGGCTAGGTGCAATTGGAGTTGAGGAAGGTGGAAGGTAGTGATGCTGAGATTGTAGAATAGCAGCTGGAATTGAAGCTGCAGGGAGTGGGCGTGATGTTGCTCCATCACGGCCTGAGATGGAGTTGTAATGCACCATGATGGTGCTACATTGAGTCTGGCATGCTCAAATGGCCTAGGCCTAAGTGATTCAGCCTAGTCAGATGCTGACTCATTCATTTACCTGGCTGACTATCTGGCTCACCTGACTCGGTATGACTCACTTAGTTTGACCGAGCTAACTCAGTTGACTTCCCGAGTTGACTCATTTGACCGGTAACCGTTTGACTTTGCCGATCACCTGTGCTCTTTTCCGGCTAACTTACGGCACTGGAGACAGTTTCCGGGCGACATATTTTTGGCACGATTTTTACATAGGTTCTTCACACACATGGGCTTGGTGAACCACATTGGATATGGGCTTTTGGAGGATTGACCTAGTTTTGGAAAGATGAAAAGCTACAAAAGGAGAAAGTTTCTACTTCCTTTGGGATCACGTATTATTTTCTACTTGGAACTTTGGAGAGCGGCTATACAACTAGGGTTTGCTTTTCGTTTATTTTTCATCTTCTTAATTTATTGTTGATTATGATTATGATGAACTCCATTATTATGAGTAACTAAGCTCAATTATTGGTTATGAGATAAAAGTTGATTTCTCAAGCATGATATTTAAATCAATGGATTAGTTTTGTCTCAGCTTTATTGTTTATGATTCATGGTTTATATTGTTTTATGATTTGAATGCTAGTTTGGTTGAGTCCCGAATCAATTAGATTAGTCTTCATCTCTATCGCTAGATTAGGGTTATTATACAAAAAAATGATAATTCCTGATTACAAGTAGCATAAATGTGAGTAGTGCTTGTAGTGATATATCCTACTAGTCACATATGAATCATAACCTTTGTTAAAACGAATTAGTGTTTTTCACGTTTGTTTGCATTGATTAGTCTTATTTCATAGAACTTATTGCTCTTAGGGAGTTAAACTTAATTGTGCTTTTACACTTTAGGTTGTTTTCTAGGTAGATTTCACAATAGTATCTTTTAATGTTGTTTGTGATAAAATCGGGAAATAAACGGGATACTCTTGCGATCAAGGTATCCTAGGACTTTTAGTAAATGAGAGATTAAAATATCAATTCTAGTCATTGATGAAAATACATGTTTGTGAATGATACTATCCCGTGACTAATATCTTCTCCTTATTGATTATTCAAATTATTTTGTTGCTTTTGATTACTTTTATTGCTTTGTTTATTTAGATAAAACAAAAATCCCCCCTTTGGTTACTTAAGAATCTGAAAATTTGATAACAACAAAAGCCTCTCTGTGGGAACGAACTCTTTCTTATCACGTACTATATTTATATCTAGTTGAGTGAGAAAGTGAATTATTTTTGACGCATACGACTGCGATCAAGTGTATAGGAGATATTACAATTCTAAGCTGAAGATCGTAGTCCGAACTCTCCGCAATAGAACTAAGAGTGAAGGAAGTATTTGTAAACAGAACATGGATAACATTTCCTTGAGCCAAGTGTGTAGTAGCCGAGACAAAAGAAAGGCACCCGTCACAGATCTGAGGTTGAGTCACTTAGATGAAGAAGTCGAGACCACTCGATTATCTTTGTTTAGACCAACGCTTGACATGATGAGTGAGAAGGAATTACAGGAAGTTCAGAAATTTTTATCTGGGAGGTTGTCCACTGTTGGATTTCTGGATTTATCTGAAAGGCAGCTCGGAGACGGAGCAAATGAGGTATTTAAATTCTGGCCTTCAAGGCTCTCGGATTTTGGTGACTTTGTGGTAGGTGAACTGATGATCAACCAAAAGAAACTAGTAAGTATGAGCACAAAGTAAAAATACCCTACTAAACTACACCTCCTTTTAATCTTATTGAAATATTTATTGTTTATTCTTACAAATAGATTCCTAAATGTATCTATCTTTGCTTATTCAGGATTAGTTTGTTATGTATCTTCTATGTATGGGTGTCGACATTCACTAAACCGAGTTTATACTTTGCAGAGTGAGGTATCTGAGCTTCGTGAAGGACTAGAAAAGGCTCAGAAGCTACTTGTCGCGTTAATTAAAGATTCCCGGAAGTCGCTCGAGGATGCCCGATCCTCGGTATCGGTTATGATTTCAGGTTTGCCTCGTTTTCACTCGATCTATTTTTCTTCGTAATTAATTCAGTGAATCAGGGGACGGACAGCGAAAGGAAAAGTGGAGTCTGCGACCCACTTGATTTTTTGGAATTTTATCAAAATAGGCTTTAGTATTTTGTGATTTACATGCCTTCTGGAGGTAAATATGTAAGATAAAATTAACTGCGCGTATTGGTACCTGTGATGTGCTTAATGAACAGATTTATTTCTATAACGACAAATCTTTTTTTGATCTTCGTTAACATCAATGGAGGGATTTATTTATTTATTTTTGAAAAATCATGTCTAAAGAAATCTGATCTATAAATTTTTTTAATTTTTTTTTTGATGTGCATAACATAAAAACAGATTTGATGATCAAAAGATAGGAAGAAGAAAACTGCTCCATCTTGATCTTGACTGTATTATTGATATGTTGTGGTAGTGGTGAGAATTCACATATTCTTCCCAATCTTTCTACAACTTTGTTTCTTTATATCTTGATTTTGTTTTTGCCTAGATTTGCATCGTATAATGAGTCTTCAATCAAACATATGTTAATTGTAAAATAATTGTCCATCAAACAGTTGAGTCTTCAATCAAACAGTTGTTGATCTACTGAAGAAAAGAGGAAAGGAGAACCAACCCTCATAGCTAATGAAGAACATCAACTCTCAGATTAGAAACAAAATAATAGAGAAGAAACAAAATAATTGATGGTCAGTA
Organism: Papaver somniferum; assembly: GCF_003573695.1. Lineage (NCBI taxonomy): Eukaryota > Viridiplantae > Streptophyta > Magnoliopsida > Ranunculales > Papaveraceae > Papaver > Papaver somniferum. The sequence continues at coordinate 61,813,913 of NC_039366.1, forward strand.
TTTGTCAAGATATAGTTAGAGTGCTTAGTTGAAGGCGACTTTCAATGCAGACATCGGAAGATGGGTATTCAGCTACGTCCTTTGGAGGTAGTAGGGATTACACGGGTTTGCTATGTCGTGCGGTTAGGTCCCAGCCAAACACCACACTAACGAATGCAGCCTTGGACTACTTCGGTTGACTACACTCCCTCCTCCAAAAACATGCTGCCAAACGGACCCTAAGGCTCTCCCAAAACCATTTAGAACAAAAGCAACTTCTAATTTTTCCGAAACTCCCAAATTGAGTGGTTAAATTCTTGACAAGCTCTAAAGACACTCAACAGTTCTTTTAAGAAATCCCCTTGTGGGTTTTTAGGTACCCCATTACTACTTGCAAGTTCTTTAATTTTGCACCATCTATAATAGTCCATTTCATTACTATTTCAATATTTTTTTAATGCATACATAACACCCAACATATACTCGTCAGCCTTATAAGTTTGTTTCACTTCACTCAGTAAGACATACTCACAGCGACAGACGAGAGCTGCAAAGCAACGCGATCATTGGCCAATAGGTGCTTTTAAGTTTGTTTCACAACTCGCCTATTGGCTGTCGGTAAGACGTATAGCGACAGACGAGACATGCAAAGCAACGCGACCATTGGCCAACATGTGCTTTTAAGTTTGTTTCAAAACTCGCCTATTGGTTGTCGGTAAGACATACAACGACAGACGAGATATGCAAAGCAACGCGACCATTGGCCAACAGGTGCTTATAGTTTTAACCGTGCAACTATTTCAAAAATAACGTCTGCTCATTAAGAACGCGACCACTGGCCAACAAGTGCATATAGTTATAACCGTCAAACTATTTTTTTCAAAAATAACGCCTGCTCACTAAGAACGCGACGATTGGCCAACAGGTGCATTTTGCGGGAGATGTCTATATAATCTTTGCTCGTATATCTTTGTATAAATCTACAATAAGAAAATCCATAATACTTGTTAATTTTTTGCCGATAATATTGCATCAGTAATTGCGATGGAGATGTTACCGGATTTGACTACCGAGATATTACAGCACCTCAAAACTACAGAAAGCGTTTTAGCAAGCAAAAGGGTTTGCAAAGAGTGAAATAATGTCCTAGCGGAAAAAAGAACTGGACTCCTTTTTGGGGTCGCACCATTGGCACCAAGTATGGGGAATGATACTTAACTCTTCTATACAGAAAAAATTAACAAGGAAGCTTTACGCCCGATTCTAGAAGGCAACAATAACGGGCCCCCGTTTGACGGAATTCATGATTGGAATAAGTTGCACCCAATAGTTGGATCTTGCAACGGTCTGGTATGTTTTTACGTTTCACACCACGACATACAAGATCATGTACATATTATGAATCCAGAAACGGGTGAGCACCTCCATCTGCCACAACTATGCATCCCAATTGCACGAGATCAAGGGTGGTGTGCACGGTACAACGTTATTGGGGGTTTTGGATACTGTCAACGTACCAACGAGTACAAGGTAGTTCGCATTCACATGGATGGTAAAGTTCAAGTACATACTCTAGGAGACGAGAGGGGATGGAAGAACATAATTAGGGAGATTCCTTATACTTTCCAGAGTTCAGGTGTGTATGCACATGGTTGTATTTTCTGGAATAATTGTCGTCCGCAGGATACTTGCATCGTATCTTTCAATTTGGACACCGAAACGTTCCATGAACATTCGATACCCCCGCATGATATTCCTGGGAGTGAATTATGGGTAGATTCTTACCCATCACTTGGTATGGTCATGTTCGGAGGTCGCCTATTTTTTTACTACATCCATATGTTGCATGATGAGCCCCGGATAGATTTCTGGACACCCATTTCCGGAAAAAATATTCATATATGGGCGCCTGGAGGGGAATGGGATTGGAATCATAAGACGAGCATTTCCTTGGAAGAGGATAGGGATGTATGGTGGCCGCCCAGTTATGAACCGATAGCCTATGGAATGAACAACGACCTCCTATATTGGCAGAATAGGCATTTATTGCGTTACAATACACTCAACGAAACTTGGACGGAAATTTGGGGAAAACTACCGTTGGAAACATGGGTTAGAATTATTCCTCACATGAGGAGCGCTGTCTTGTTGAAGAATTTTGATGGACGATAGGAAACGTGCTCTCATGATGTCCATGCCACTAACACATTCCTTAGGTTATCTAAGTAGCTTTTTTTTTTCCTGTTGTTTTAATTTTTTTTTGTATTTTGATTTTTTTCTATGTTGAGATGGACAATTTCGTTTTTCAACATGATAGTGTAGCTGCTAAATGTTTATTCATTGTTTAACCAGCCAACCATTGGTTTTTTCATTTATTTTTATTTTTTTTGCGTAACACACCTATGGTCCAACCGTCTAGGACATCCAACCGACCTAGGTAAAATATTGGGAAAATAAAACAAAATTTAATATGGTATTTCCTAAGACCTCATGATATAGAGTCAATGGGTACCCATTATCCGAAAGCGGTAGATTTCAGTCCGGTTCCGGGTCCTAAATTGTACTCAATAACACCATTGCGATTTGAATTATTGTTGGACAATCTTAAAAATGTACACCTGATGTCCCACCTCTTCAGTTTCTAAATAAAATAACCTCGACTAGAAAATTCTTTTCGAACTGCCCCATCCTTGAAAATTCTTTTTATAACACGTAAGAATATTTTATCAAATAAGCCAGATAATAATTATCTACATTTTTTTGTTTAGTAAAATGAATTGGTATTAAAATGCAAGCGTTGTTAAATGGATTGATGATATAACGGGTTTATGATGTTTTAGTTGTGATCAACAAAAATAAAATAAGATAACACGATAAAACAATTTGACTAGCAAGATTTAATTTCAGAAATTACTCTTAAATCAACTGCACTTTAGACCAACTTTAAAAACTATTTATATCAAACTTCCATGTTCATAATTTCTTATAGGTAGAATTCAGTCTAACAAGACATCAGAACCTAATTAAATATAATCCTTAATTATATAATGTCGAATTACTCTTTTTTTTATATGTTTTTATTAGATATTTACTATACCCCTATATTAGCCTCATGTCGTGCCGTTATGGCACGGGTTATTTCTAGTGGGTTATACTATAAGATTGACTCAACATCATACATTGCGTTCATGTAATTATTTCGATACCATGGGTTATGTTATAAGACTGATTGACCTAATTCGACATATGATCCATCATATTCTTTCGATATCATGGTATATACCTTATGAAATTGACATAAGTATATATGTATTCTTACAATCCTATCGATACCATGGATTACGATATAAGATTGACTTAATTCGAAACATGATCCATCGCATTCTTTCGATATCATGGGATATACCTGCTACAAAAATGTTATCTCACACGACTTTGGGGGATGGCTTCCCGCAAAAGCGGCTTCTTTACGGTTGGATGATCAAATCAGTGGTTAGATTCACATTCAGGAAAGGACCTGTCACTTTCATGAAGGTCCCACCACTTTCAGGAAGGGACCCACCATTTTCCCTATAGAGTTCAAGGATGTTAGATCTGGGTTATAGCATGATTTAACGGTAAAGAAGCCGTTTGAGCGGGATGACTTCCTGCAAGGTCGTGCGGGATAACACTGCTCCCTTACTTTTTGAGGTTGACCTAAGTTATTGATAAGTGATGTATTCCTAAAATCCTATCGAAATCATGGATTGTGATATAAGATTTACCTAATTCGACATATGATCAATCGTATTCTTTCAATATCTTGGGATATACTATAAGACTGACCTAATTCGACATATGGTCCATCGTGTTCTTTTGATATCATGGATATACCTATGAGATTGACTTAACTCATTGATATATAAGGTATCCTATAATTCATTTGGTTTGGTGGGTTATACTATCTGATTGACCTAAGTCGACATATGGATTCCTGGGTGAATTTAACCATCCAGTATACAAGCTCAGTTGCCCAGGTTACGAGAGATATATAGACCTCAGGTTGTCATTCTGATGAGATAAACTCAGGTTATCAGGTTACAATAAACCTCAGTTTCTGTGCCGGACAGTAAAATCCACAGAGGAACAAAAAAAACCTGAAATTTTACAACCCCAGTTCATCGGAATATGAGAGTAGTCTGGTTATTTTCACAGGCACCTGGAAATTTTCCCAGTAAGGATAATCCGGTCATTTTCATATTCTCCTTAGTATCTGATGCACTTGGAGACTCATTGATATATAAGGTATCCTATATATCATTTGGTTTGGTGGGTTACTAGAGATGGACCTCAGTTTGTGTGTTGGACAGTAAAATCCACTGAGGAACAAAAAAAAAAAAACTGACATTTTACAGCCCCAGTTCATCGGAATATCAGGGTATGTAAAATGTCATATTACCCTTGGCGAAAAATGTCAGGTTTTAGTTATCCAGCTTCCAACACACAAACTCAGGCTACAATTTTACAGTGGCTGCGAAAATGACCTGATTACAGAAAATGTTTAACAATTTTTACGGTGACCATGGAGGAATGACCAAATTAACCATGCAAAAGCGATTTTTCCTGCTACTACTCAAATGACCAAATTACCCTTCCCGGGAAACTGCAAATTTTTTTTACGGTGACCACAGAAATGACCAAATTATCCTTGCCCAAAAAATACAACAAATTTTATGGTGACCCATAAAATGACCAGACTACCCTTACCAGGCCAAGTCCACGACACAAAACAATGAGAAATGTCGAACACGAACATGGTTACCCTTATCAGAATAAGTGAAAAAAAAAATCAAATTCACATGCGTGACAGTTTTTTCCACCCCACACCAAAACGAATTAGAGGATTCTCTTGTATTCATCTTCCACCGACTCGACTCATCATTTCATTTTTCTTTTTCAGTCTCTCTTTCGTTCACAGCTGCAGTCTTCTTCCCCTTTTTCCCACCAGCTGAATCGATTAAGAGGTTTGTAGATTTTTAGGGTTATTGTTTGCGCAAGTGTTTTGTCATCATCAGTTTCGATCTAAATGTCTATTTTGTGAAATCTATTAATCTAAACTGTGAATTTATTTTTTAATTTGTTTAGGGTTTTAACTCTGAAGAACTGAAGGTATAAGTTTGGTCTATTTTGATTTAATGGTTTATCAAATTTATATTTTATGGTTTGGGAATATGATCTGATTTGAAGGTTTGTTGTTCTAACATGGGTGTTTGTTTTATGATTTTAGGATTTGTTGTTGCTCATCGGGATCTGAACTTTGAAGAACTGTTCAGAGTTCGAACTGAGACCATAGCCAATGTGTATGTTTCTATGAACTAGCATGTGCAGTAGTTCTGATTGATCTGGTTTCACTGGTATTGTTTCATGTTAAAAGATTTGGGTGATAATATTATCATGATTTGGCTGGTAATATTATCTTCTTTGATAGGATATTGTTTTTGTTATCCGACAGGGATTTCGCACCCTTTTACCAGAAGGACTAGTTTGTTTAATTTGTGAAATGGAGCTTTCAACTGCTGAAGAAGTTTTGTGCACTCTACCCCCTCTTGGTTATCTCTCTTTGTTTGATTCGCATACAAGCCAACTGTTTGATGAAATGAGAAGATTTGACTCATGTTCTTTTATACTCACTCCCATTTAATTACCTTTTCAGGAGAAACATCACTTTGAATCATGGGAGAGGATAGGATAAGCATTTTACCTATTGATCTGTTGCACCATATTCTTTTACTGGTACCAGCTAAATGTGTTATGTCTACTTGCATTTTGTCCAAAAGATGGAAGTATGTGTCCAACTCTATCCCTACACTTGATTTACGTAAATGGAAAACTCAAAAACCTTTTAGTGAAGAAGGAAAGATGGAAACCAAATCGTTCAAAAAATTTCTGGACACGGTACTGTTTCTCCATGAAAAGCCTAGTATAAAGAAATTATATCTTGATTTGGATGAGGATTTTGATGAATCTCAAGTTTCTAGATGGATCAGTAATATCATTAAACGTAAAGTTGAAGAATTTTATCTTCACATGATATATTCGAGGATATTCTGCACAATTCCTCTGTCATTTTTTACTTGTGATTCGTTGACACTGTTGGATTTACGTTGCAACGAAGATGGTGTTGGCAAGTTCATTATTCCAAAGAATCCAAACACAGTTTATTTTCCAAAGCTCAAGATCCTTCAGCTCCAGTCTCTTCAGTTTCTGGATGAAATAACCTCGACAAGAAAATTCTTTTCAAACTGCCCCATCCTTGAAGAGTTGAGTTTGACTGATTGTGAGATGTCTGAGCGGCTATGCATTGCAAACCCCACACTGAAGCACTTGGTCATTACTCACTGTAGATTACTAGAGTCTACGGTGGAGATTTATGCTCCTAATCTATTGACCATTAGCTACATAGCAGAGCCAGCAGAAGACTATCTCCTCAGTATCTTTCCGTCACTAGTCGAGGCCAATATTAAAATTGATACGGAGGATTTCAGCCAATACGACCACCCAATCGAAGTATTTGTCAAGATTTTTGAAAATCTTTCAAGTGCAAAGCTCCTTAGAATCTGTGCCGACTCATTTATGGTATGTGTCATTATTCTGAATGATTCTTTACATTTATTATGTTGCTGTGAAAATAATCAGTATGGAACATTTGTAGTATCAGTTTCAGATATCCAGTTTAACGATTCACTTACATTTAGCAATTTGATCCATCTGGAAGTTGATTACCTATTACATTACGATAGGTTTGATTCACCCAATTTGATCAGAACATTCTTCAAGTTTCTCCAGAGATTGCCTACTCTGGAATCGATTCTCTTTCCTCAGGTGAGTTGTTCATCCCTTACCTCTTAATGTAATAAAAAAGGATTTTCTTTTGCTTTTTGTTACATTGGTAGTCGATTGAGAACTATTGTTACCGTATTTTGCGAAACTGTTGATTCGTATTTAAAAAGTCAGTTGTCTAAACTAGAATAACTCGCCTTCCCCTTTGCAAGTCACTAAGCTTTCATTAACTTTTTATTTTTTTGCACACCCATTTGGGTTCTCTCATATATACTAAGTAGCATTCGTATTTTGTTGAACATTTGCTTTGATTACTGTGTAGAGTGTTAAAATCACTTGCGTAGAGGATGATGATTGTTGGTCACTTGATCCTAGACGTTCGCCACCACACCTCAAGGTAATCAAATTCAAAAAATTTGAAGGGCAATCAATGGAGCTAAATGTAATTAAACTTTTTCTGAAGTATGTCCGATTTCTTGAGAGTGTTACCATTGTAGATTCTCTAAGGCTCTCCGAAGACCATTTGGAACAAAACAGTGTTATGAAGTAGCTTCTAATGTTACCGAAACCCCCAAATTGTGTGGTTAAGTTCTTGACAAGCTCTGAAGACACTTAACAGTTCTTCCAATATGTCAAACGAGATTTTTTTTTTCTAATAACCGTTTAACTAAATTTAATTAAAATTTATATAATACCGGTTGAAATTGGTTGCAAGGGGTACTACATAAAAAGTTTATGTAGCGCAGATTGCCGAACTTAGTTTTAATGGAGTTTTGTTATCATTGATTTGCTTAAAAGCATTTTTGTGCGAAGGATATTGGAGAGGATAGAATTCAAGATATATATATATATATATATAGAATAAAGGAGAAGCATTGATGTATTATACTACAGGAGAGGAGAAGCGGTAGTGAAGGTTTAAATGCGATTTGTTAGTTTGGCATTCTATCTACTTTTTTTACTCCTAAAACGAATTTTTTTCATTAATTTCTATCTACCGGGGCCTTTAGCTACATAAGAGTTAATTTTCTAACACCCAAGCTTTAATGGGAGGATACAGTAATAGAAGCCATCTTCGTCGAATATATTCAATTCTTTTTGATGTCCAAATGACTTGGAATTTTCGCGATATTTACGGGAACATTTGAGAGTTTTTTTCCCCCTCCTGTTTCGTGGAGTTAATATTGAAGATCCAACAGTATTGGAATGGAAAAATAAAGCAATATACAGATGATGATGAAATTTGATTGTGGAGGCCACTTGCTCTTGCTGCAGGTTGACTTATGAAAATGTTATGATCCAAGGGTTAAGCTTTCCATGAGGTATATTTTGGAAGGTAAATATTCTGATCCGAGGGTTAACAAGGTGCCATATTACCAGGCCCGGATATTAGGGACTTTTTCTAATTTTATCGATGAGCTCTGGCGATTGGTCTTGGGAAGCTATACCATCCATGTGTTGAGTGATCCCAGCAACTCTTGTCTCGAGTGTCTTCATCAAGCACTCATCTTGGGCAGTACTGGTGGTGTCTTTTATAGGAGGTGAACTTTCGTTGTTCAGATCCTCTTCCCCGACGTAAGCTTCTGATATCCTAGAAATTCAGATGATTTTCATCACGTGGATGCTACATAATATCAGTAGCGACAACTACCTGCAAATTGTTTCGCAGATGATGTACAAAAATAGACTGCCACGTCTACGACGAGTTTATCTCGAGGGACAAAAAATATGTAAATCGGTTGATATACGTTATCTGCATCCATTTTTGGAAGGAGGTCGGCGTATCGTGGAATGCATTTATATTTTCCAAGGGCAATCATCAGAGCTAAATGTAATTAATCTCTCTCTGAAGTATGTCTGATTTCTTGAGAGTGTAACCATTGTAGCTTCTCTAAGGTTCTCTGAAGACCATTTGGAACAAAACAACCACTTTCATTACTATGTCAATTTTATGTAAGCATACATAACATCCAATATGTACTCATCACTCTATTTCAAGTTTGTTTCACTCCACTCGGCTATTGGCTGTCGGTAAGACATACTCACAGCGACTGACGAGAGCTGCACAGCAACGCGACCATTGGCCGACAGATGCATATAGTTGTAACCGTGCAAGTATTTCAAAATAACGCCTGCTCATTGAGAACGCGACCATTGGCCAACAGGTGCATATAGTTGTAACCGGCAAAAAAATTCAAAATAACGCCTGCTCATTAAGAACGCGACTATTGGCCAACAAGTGCAATCTGCGGGAGATGTCTATATAAGCTTTGCTCGTATCTCCTTGTAGCAATCTGCAATAAGAAAATCCTTAATACTTGTTATTTTTTGCTGATAATAATATTTCATTATTAATTGTGATGGAGATGTTGCCGGAATTGACTACCGAGATATTACAACGCCTCGAAACTACAAAAAGCGTTTCAGCAAGCAAAAGGGTTTGCAAAGAGTGGAACAATGTACTTGCGGACAAAAGAAATGGACTCCTTTTTGGTGTCACACACGGAATGGGGAAAGACAAAGTTACTCAACTCTTTTATAGAAAACATATTAACGAGGAAGATTTCAACCTGATGGTAACAGCCAACAATAATCACGTCCCGTGTGAAGGAATCTGTGAATGGACTAATTCACACCCAATAGTTGGATCCTGCAATGGTCTGGTATGTTTTTACATTTCACACCACGGCATACAAGATCCTGTTTACATTATGAATCCAACAACGCGGGAGCACATCCATCTTCCACAACTAAGCATCCAAATTGCACGAGATCCCATACTTTCATGGTATCTGCGGTACAACGTAATTGAGGGTTTCGACTACTGCCAACGTACCAATTCGTACAAGGTAGTTCGCGTTGACAGGGATGGTATAGTTCAAGTATACACTCTAGGAGACGAGAGTGGATGGAGGAACATAGGAGAGAGTCCATATACTTTTTGGGGTTCAGGTGTCCATGCACATGGTTGTATTTTCTGGAAGGAGTGTCTTAAGCACAATATAGTATCTTTTAATTTAGACACCGACACGTTCCATGAACATTCGCCACCCCCGCATCATATATCTGGGGGTCAATTTTGGATTGATTCTTACTCATCACTTGGGATGGTCATGTGCGGAGATCGCCTTTTATTTTAATACATCCACAAGGCGGTTGATAAGCCACAGATAAATTTCTGGGCACCCATATCCGAAGAAAATATTCATACATGGGCACCTGGCGGGGATGGAATTGGAATCAGAAGATGAGCATTATCTTGGAAAAGTATGGGGATGATTGGCCGACTTATAACCCGATAGCCTTTGGAAATAACAACGACCTCCTATTGTGGTAGAATAGGCGTTTATTGCGTTACAATACACTCACCAGAACTTGGACGGAAATTTGGGGAACAGGGCCGTGGAAAACATGGGTTCGAATTATTCCTCACATGAGGAGCGCAGTCTCGTTGAAGAATTTTGTTGGACAGTCTGAAAAATGTACTCCTGATGTCCACGCCACTAACACATTCCCTAGGTTATCTATGTAGTTCGCGTTGTTTTTGTTTTCATAAGTTTTGTTTTCAGTTTTATATATTGTGTAGATCGTCACTTCGTTAGTCGCACATTCGCTGTAGAACTATATTATATTTTCCAAATCATGTAAGCATTTGATTTGTGTCGTGTTTCCTTAAACTATTAATTAACACATAAACATATTTCGTGTTATGTCAACATATAGCTAGACTCTTATTGAAGCGACGTGTTGGCATCATCACACCAGAAACTTCCATGTACAAACCTTTTACGGATCTCACCCTAATTCAAGAAGAAACGGGCAACTTGAATCAACAGAAAAAAATCTTTGTAGCAGGCTTCTCAACCAAATAGTATCTGTTCAAGCCCATAACGTAACAGGCTTTTTCAAGGAAATTCATAATTGAACAAGATTCCCCGTAACATGGAACGCCTTTTGTTTCACGGATGGTGATTGGTGAAGCATGTACTTTGTTGTTCGAAATCTTCTGTACCACTAACCCCCCTCCTTCAGTCCACTCTTTCATTTCGAGGACCCGTACACAATAACATCTTTAGATTATGTCAAGATCCTTTACCGGATTTACATAGGTTATACCTCTCAATTTAGAACAGGAGTGGATAACGCAAGGAATTCCAATCTCTTGATGCTTGCTCTATCTGTTTACAAGATAACTAAAGTTGTTCTTCTTCTACATCCAAACGTACTTTTTGATCAATGACAATAGACATCTCTTGTTCTTATAGAGGTTAGGGGTACATGAATTCTTTCACAGCTTGATGTAGGAGGGGGTTCTATCAAGCTTTGGACCAAGGCTTTCCCTTGTTGACACCAAATGGTCGTTGGTTGTATGAAGAAGCTGAGGATTTTGAGGAATAGGATAGCGATGATGGAGAAGAAGTTTTGTGAGAATGATAACCAGGACGGGTTCGTTTATGATGGTGATTCGGATGACCCCATGGGAACAATAGACACAAGCATACTCTTCGGAACCCCCAGCGATCTCTATATGAACTCTGCGCAAACTTATCATCGGTCATATGATCTCTAATTACCGATATGAGCGATAATTCAACACCGTAGTATGAGCGACAAGTCATACGAGAGGAGCAATTGATTGCCGATGATCCAATCGTATTGCCCGTATGACTTATCGCTGATATTCCTGCCATTAGTTTATGACTAATGGTTGATATTCTCGTTGTTGTCCTATACACCAAAAGGACTTATGGGTCATTACGAAGTTTCTTTTCACCCCTAACAGTATAGAGTTCCTTAGTTCGTCAATATGAAATGGTACGTCCATACGACAGCAATATTAAAAAAGCCCATCCTCGTCTGAACCATTACAACGCTGATAATCACATTTGTCCTCCTAAAAACCATGATTATTCCATGATAAAAAATCTTACTTCCTCAGAAATACTTTAACTTGAAAATGAAGTCTTAATTAAAAGGATTGAAAATCTGGAATACCAACTGTCCAATTTAAAATTGGAGATGATCAATCGTGATTTTTACAAAACATATCGAATCTCTTCGACTATGAATTTTCAGCAAATTCCTCCTGATTCTATATCACCCTTAAGTCACCTTGACGACGAGGATCATATAGAAAATCAAAAGAATTTATCTAATCCTATGATTTCCTCACATGTACATCAGGATCATCTTGAAACATGTGGCATTATGAAACAGGAGAAGCTCTCCTCTGTCAAACGTTGTTTGCAGAAGAAGAAAAAGAAATCTCTTATAAAACCCTCTTCCTTTGTAAAAGAGATTTCCAATAGATTGCATAGTTTATGAAAATCAACAATCAAGGTATTCAAATCTGTGCAAAAATAAAGAAAGAATGATGTTGATAACTCTTCTTTCTTAAAAACAAAACAGAAACAAGGTATAACACACACTTCATCCCTCGAAAGAAGTTAGCCAGTCCTGCAGAGGATTGGAACAATTACAATTTTTAATACTGTATTGATGATTTTTGTCTATCCCTCTTAGACAAAAATCATAATCTTCAATAGGGTTGTGATGGAAGATTTTTGTTAAGTTTGTTTTGCCTAGAACTGTTTTGAGTTCAAACGTTTTTCTTCTTAAGACATTTTCTGAGGATAAACAATTTCTGTTAGGCTTTTGGTAAAAGGTCATTTTGGATATTTATATCCTATCCTCAGTTGCCTTTAAAATGAATTTTTCTCCTTAGCATAAAAATTTCATCTATCGTGTCCTCTTCAAGTCTTTCAAGCAAAGAAAGTGATGTTTGGATTGTTCTCTTTCCATCTAAGAAGATACGTTTCGATTCTTCTGATAATGTGATGAGCCCTGATATTCACGGTTCCTCTTTGGACGGGAACATCTATGTTTCTCATTTTGATAAGCTCTCCTTAACCATGAATCTCGTCTTGGAACAAGTTCGTGCCCTAAAAAGTGAACTTGAAGCCTCTTCCAAGAAACTTGAAGAAAAGATGGATAATCTAGAATCTAGAATTGATTTGATCGAAGATGAGCTTGATGAATATAGAAAATATGAGAAGAGTATTCAAATTAAGTGAAATACTTTACAGGACTTCTATTTTCTTATTTTATTTAGAAGAATAACTAGAATTTGGAATATCCATTATTGTGATTACACATAACTATGTCCAACGTTTTCATCTTCATGTTTTTAGGTTTATTTGTTTAAATTCTAAATTTTTTGGAAGATGATTTTTGCAGTATTAATCTTTATGGTTTTATATATTGCAATTTGTTATGGGATATGTATGTTTGCGTTAGTGAACTATGATTGTCCCACACCTTGTCAAAAGTTAAGTCTTTCGTACGTCGATATGCATGTATTGATAAAAGAATCAATGGACTTTTGACAAATACAAAAGTTAAGCCTATTATGTCAATTATTGATGCAAAATAGGTTAAAATATTTTGTTTTGCAACGATTATGTCTATTGAATGTCGTTATGCGGGGGTCTAACAACAACACCCAATAATTCGTTTTGCAATTTGAATGGACTATCTACAATATACTTTCAAGAGAATCAAATAGACAGTCAGAATCAATCTTAATAAAAGTATATCAAGGAGTTTTATATCTCTATCTATTGATTCAATCCGCAATCAGCAAATAGGAATTTGCGAGCCCGATTGAATATAAGAGTATTGACTTGAACGGTACCGAAGACCAATGTTCAAGTGTCAATCAATTCACTCAACAACCCAAAGGCCGGGTACAAGAACTGATTGATCTTAACGCACAACCTGTGACATTTTTATTATATAAGTAAAATATAATGCGGAAGAGAAATAACACAGACACCAGAATTTTGTTAACGAGGAAACCACAAATGCAGAAAAACTCTGGGACCTAGTCCAGAATAAACACACACTGATTATAAGCTGTTACACCAATTTCCTACTACCTATTCGGACTAGATGTAATACCTGCTTAAGCATTTGTAAAACTCCTAGCAGAATACCGATTCTCTTTAGGATTTCTTCACACAAATCTTCTAGCAGAACCTGAGGTTCTCTTTAGAATATACCACAACACGATTGATACGATTCGATATTTTGTTTGCACAAAACACCGGTTTGATTTCCCTTTAGATGTGAATCAATGTTTTGGAAATCTTGTGTTTGTTTTGATAAAAACAATTACTAGGTAAAAGTAATATCAAAAACAAACTTGTAGATTAGGGATAATTATACTCTTCAATAAAGGAAGAGAAACCTAATAACTCTACAACAAAAACAACTAGAATAAATCTAGAGATATCTTGTCTAAAACTTCTCAAGGATTTTTACGAGATGCCTCAATAGAAGTTTTTCTTTCTAGTCTACGATTTCGACTAACAAGTGTTGGTATACGATCGGAAACTGAAATCTATCAAAACCTAGGGTTTATGATCAACAACTCTTGAACGGTTTTATATCAGAAAAGAAAACCTTAGAATAGACAAGAGGTGAAAAACCTAGATTACAAGTTGTATGATCAATCACGAAGATTAAATCCAACTTGGATTTGTGATCCCTAATACAAAGACTTTTATCTCACTCTCGTTCACGAAGAACGGAAGACGTGGAAAACAACCTGCAGAGCTTACGCCAATTTTCCAAAGGGATAAAAACTGTGTAAACTCATGAACCCTCTATTTATAGTGAATAGGGTAGCTTGAAAACAAAGCTAGGGTTTTGACTATTTTCCTTTTTCAAGACTCTCCTAAAAATGGGAGTCTTACCTAAGTTAAAACTCTTGCCAAAATAATTAAATAAATAACTTATTTAGCAAAAATTGTATTTATGTGAATAAATCACATTTTAACTTAGGCAGGAATCACAAACACTATATGGTAATCAAAAATGTTTGGACCAATAGCCATCTTGCCTAGATAAGGAAATATCACCAATTTGACCAAAATGCCTTTTAGTCACGTAATTGGGTCCAAGTCCGTGAACTGTTACAAACAGCCCATGGATTGTTTCCTACTAACGAACTTTAGTAAATCACTCATAACTTCGTCGTTATAACTCGGAATTGAGTGATTCTTGGCTCGTTGGATTCGTAAGCTCATCCATTATAACATGAGATTCTTTATATGGATAAAGGTTATTGTCTCCAACGTCTTGAATCAAATAACCTCAAGTATATATACATAAACGTACATTTACCGTCATCGGAATTGTTCCATATAGTGAGCATATATCTTGACAGATTAGAAAGGTAGAATTGAACAAGAATCCAAATGAAATAAATCACATACCTTTGTTGATGAAGTACTTGTAGTCTTCAATCTTCAATCTTCATCCTTTAAGGATAGCTTCGATTCAACTTCTTAGACCTAATCTAGTCTGAAACTATCTTTAGTATGCTAAATCAAGAATGCATTTTGGAAACTAAAATTGACAAATAACTTGACATACCAATGCTAGTGGGTTCAACCGACCAATGCTCTAACAATCTCCCCCTTTGTCAATTTTAGTGACAAAATCATTTTACATATGGCTTGTACTTTAAAAGAAAAAACGACAAGCTTGATTTCCTTGGTTCTTGAACTCTACGTGTGTTCATCATGTACTTGTTGAAGATCCATCATAGTATTATTACACAACATCAAAGTTTCATTGTATCGCAACTTTGACAATAATACTACGGTGATATGTATCACTCCCCCTTAGTCAATACTCCACATGGAAACCACTCCCCCTTACACAATGATCCGAAAACCATATGTATTTGTAGTGTGAACTACACATTAATTCTCCCCCTTTTTGTCAATAAAATTGGCAAAGTTACAAGAACGGGATCATAATGAAATTTCCGTAAGAGACATTTCATGACTAAAAAGAAAAACACACATCAACTAATTTAGATGCAATCATATAGCCGAAGCTAAGAGCATTCATCAAGGAGTTTAAATATACAAGATAACCCCTCTAAAATTCCACAACCGCACACCCCTCAGGATATGACCATTAAGCACAAGTTCAAAAGAACTCTCACCCATATTATGTCATCCCCGAAAGAACAACAAGAGTGACCTTACTCCATACATAAGGATTTATATATTGGATTTTAGAAAACCCACAAGGAGATGCGAACTGAGAACCAATCATTGAAAGTCTCTCATGAGATCAAGTTACTGAACGATAGAACTATATCATGGTAATAATACACAATATGTAATCATGAAGATCAAATATTGCGATCATCTTTTCTAAGATACAAACTTGTATGAACAAGAATTGATATGCTTAGAAGGAAGAATAATCTTTTCCATAAGGATTTACACCAATAATGGTTACCATAAGAGTATGAAAAAGATTCTTTGACAATAAAAACCAACATCCATGGCTTTGATAATTGCTTCTAACCTGTCATATTCAAGAATTCCAATCACAAATCAAGTTATTTAATTAAGACTCATACATGTGGTATCTAACCATATTCATCTTAACCATAACTAGTTCAAATGACTTAAATGAACTAGTTAGAGAGTTGTTCAATTGCAAGGAAATCTTATGTAACTATACAAGACACAATTGAAGCAAAGATGATTCGATTCACATGAATCGGCTCATGAACTTTATAGAAACGGTTTGCATACTGCATTCCTTAGTAATTTAAGTTTCATGTTCAGAGAACATCTTTAGATCATAACCCACTCAAGTTCGCAAACAAGTTCGCGGACTTAAGGTAACCGGGAAGAGTTTCCAAACTCAGCAGAAAATCTCAGCAAGGAGACTTCCGCCAGTTCGCGGACTGGGTTCGCGAACTGAGTTCGCGGACTTGGCTCACGCAAACGAATTGGAAACTGCAGCAGAAATTCTCGGGAAGAGAACTTCTGTCAGTTCGCGGACTGAGTTCGCAAACTGAGTTCGCGGACTTGGCAAAGCCAATTCCACTGGTTTCTCTTGATCAACAAAGTTCACAAACTTTGGTTCAAGGAATTGGATTTATACACATATGTGTTTCCACAACAATGCTTATATCCATCATTGGTTATTCAATCTAAACTCTCCTTTCAATCATTGAAACATTCTCAGAGAACGTTATATAGTCGTTATTCACAGACCATTTTTCGTCAGAGCAATTTTCAGAGTGATTGAAACATACATGACTTTCGTCACTAGGTAAAAATAAACTTGGTTAAAGAGAAAGCTTACCAACACATATTTCGAGGAATATGTAAGCGAGATAAACTCAGCTCGAAACAATAAATTGTTCCACATATTCAGAAATTTCCCAACATAATATGTGCTCCCCAATTCTTTTGCAATCCTCACCGCATTTAATAGGGCTTCTTGGTGAGGGTGCACTTCCAACACAATTAGGTTGTGTTTAGGTGAACAAAATCTTGCTCACCACAGGTATTTGAAACAAGATCAAACATGGAATCTAGGAATTTAACAACTTCCTTGAAATTTTCAATAAATGTTCCATACCTTTTTAAGATGTTATCCCTTGTCGAACTCTTGTCTGGGAGATCCTTATTAATAGAACTTGTTGCTTTATTGGTCTTCTTTGGTACCCATTTCTGAGCAGCTTTTGGATCAACGTATTTCTTTTTCTCCCCAATATAATTGTGAAACTTCTTTGGGGGAATACTGAAAGAACTGATATTATGAGACTCAGTTTTTCTCCAGTTTGGAACGTCAGATCTTGTCATCCTAACAAAATCATATCTGGTTTTATCTCGTTTAAGAAATCTGCAATTCCTTTGCAAGTGACCTGGTTTTCCACAATAAAAACAATGTTCAGTATAATGGAAAAATTTATGTTTAGTATTACCTGAATGTGTATATGCTTGCTTTGGAGCTTGGCAGGATTTCTTCTTTTCGCCATCCGTAGTTAGTAGAGATACTTTACTTTTGTCAACCGTGGAAGGTTTTGGTTGAGAAGAGCATTTAGCTTTGACAAATTTTACCTCTTTGCAATACTAGGAGCGTCTATTCCTTCATAGACCAATCCTCGTGTATCACGATGAATTATACATGCTCCCAATATCGAGGTTAATTTATCTGAGCTGCTATTTCTAGACAAACTCTCTTTTAACCTTGAGTTTTCTTCTTCCAAACTTTTGACCTTCTCAAGCGCAATAACTAGATCATTATTGGATGATTCACATTGAGCTTTGAGATCTTCTCGTTCCGAATCCAATAACAAGTTCATCTCAACGTTCTCCAAGTTATCTAGATTAGCTTGAAGAATAATTTACCGATCTCGACCTTCGGCAATTTCTTCTTTAAGCTTTCGTATTTAGTTGAGATAATCTCTTGCACCACTAGAATCAAGTTGGTCTTGCAAGTCTTTATTCCGACTACGAAGTCTGTCATATTTAACTTTCTCACTGAAAATGGTGCTTTAAGATTCCAAGAGTTTTTGATGACATTCCTTAAGAAGATTATTAGCAACTGGGTCCACATGGATCACTTCTTTATCAGAATCAGAATCAGTATCCGAAAGAATTTTTCCAGAAGCTAATGCAACCTCGCCTGCGAGCTTTTGAGGATTATAATATTCAGGTCCATCATCAAGAGTAGGCAAATCTGCTGCATATGTCGATTCTCTAGGGATCCAACTAGGACACACTGAAGAAAGATGCCCGAAACCACGACAGTTATGGCATTGTACATCATCCTTAGGAGATGTTGTACTTTTAGAAAAACTCTTTTTCCTGTCTCTCAAGAATTTTCTAAATTGTCGTGGAGTAACATCCTTAGTATCTGGCGAACCAGATTTATCCTTAGAGGATTCAGAATTGTTTGAAGCTTTAAGAGAAATCACCTCTTTTCTTACGTGTTCATTATCAAAGATCTTTAACTTTCCAGCAAGAGTACTTCTGGAGAGTGTAGAAAGATCGTTTCCTTCTTCAATGGAATGTTTCTTAGACTCGTATCTTGATGATAGAGACCTGAGAATTTTGCACACAATATCTTTCTCCGGAAAAGTTTTTCCTAACAAAAATGAGGACTTAACTATTTGAGAAAGTCTTTGGTTAAACTCATCAAAGGTTTCATCATCAGACATGCGAAGGTTTTCCCAGTCAGAAGCTAGATTTTGAATCCTTGCTTCTTTCTCTGTGGCATTCCCTTCGAATACGGTTTCTAAGATGTCCCAAGCATCTTTAGACTTATTGCACATAGTAACGTGGTGCTGAAGATCTGGGGTAATGGCATGGATGATAGCATTTAATCCTTCAGAATTTTGCTTTGCAACAAGAATCTCAAGATCATCATAATCACCAATATCCTTTTCAATAGTTACACCGTCTACTGTAACTGTTGGAGGATAATAGCCATTAACAATATGAACCCATGATTTAAAATCTCGCACTTGAATGAAATAACGGATAACAATTTTCCACCATAAATAGTTCGTGCCATCGAAGACTGGCGGTACGTTTATAGAGTAGCACCTCTGTCCATAGAATCAGATTGCTATAAACACAGACTTATGAGGTCTTAACGTGTTTGCCTGCTCTGATACCAATTGAAAAAACGAGGGTCTAACAACCACACCTAATAATTCGTTTGGCAATCTGAATGGACTAACTCCAATATACTCTCAAGAGAATCAACTAGACAGTCAGACTCAATCTTAAGAAAAGTATATCAAAGAGTTTTATATCTCTATCTCTTGATTCAATCCGCAATCAGCAAATAGAAATTTGCGAGCCCAATTGAATATAAGAGTATTGACTTGAACGGTACCAAAGACCAATGTTCAAGTGTCAATCAATTCACCCAAATCCCCAAAGGCCGGATACAAGAAATGATTGATCTTAACGCACAACCTGTGATATTTATATCATATAAATAAAATATAATGCGGAAAAGAAATAACACAGACACCAAATTTTTTTAATGAGGAAACCGCAATGCAGAAAAACCCCGGGACCTAGTCCTGAATAAACACACATTAATTATAAGCTGTTACACCAATTTCCTACTACGTATTCGGACTAGATGTAATACCAGCTTCAACACTTGTAAAACTCCTAGCAGAATACCGATTCTCTTTAGGAATTCTTCACACAAATCTTCTAGCAGAACCCGAGGTTCTCTTTAGAAGATACCACAACACGATTGATACGATTCGATATTTTGTTTGCACAAAACACCGGTTTGATTTCCCTTTAGATGTGAATCAAGGTTTTGAAAATCTTGTGTTTGTTTTGATAAAAACAATTACTAGGTAAAAGTAATATCAAAAACAAACTTGTAGATTAGGGATTATTATACTCTTCAATAAAGGAAGAGAACCCTAATAGCTCTACAACAAACAACAACTAGAATAAATCTAGAGATATCTTGTCTAAAAATTCTCAAGGATTTTTACGAGATGCCTCAATAGAAGTTTTTCTTTCTAGTCTCCGATTTCGACTAACAAGTGTTGGGTATACGACCGGAAACTGAAATCTATCAAAATCTAGGGTTTATGATCAACAACTCTTGAATGGTTTTATATCAGAAGAGAAAACCTTAGAATAGACAAGAGGTGAAAAACCTAGATTACAAGTTGTATGATCAATCACGAAGATTAAATCCAACTTGGGTTTGTGATCCCTAATACAAAGACTTTTATCTCACTCTCGTTCACGAAGAACGGAAGACGTGGAAAACAACCTGCAGAGCTTACGCCAATTTTCCAAAGGGATAAAAACTGTGTAAACTCACGAACCCTCTATTTATAGTGAATAGGGTAGCTTGAAAACAAAGATAGGGTTTTGACTATTTTCCTTTTTCAAGACTCTCCTAAAAATGGGAGTCTTACCTAAGTTACAACTCTTTCCAAAATAATTGAATAAATAACTTATTTAGCAAAAATTGTATTTATGTGAATAAATCACATTTTAACTTAGGAAGGAATCACAAACACTTTAATATGGTAATCAAAAATGTTTGGACCAATAGCCATCTTTCCTAGATAAGGAAACATCACCAATTTGACCAAAAATGCCTTTTAGTCACGTAATTGGGCCCAAGTCCGCGAACTGTTACAAACAGCCCATGGATTGTTTCCTACTAACAAACTTTAGTAAATCACTCATAACTTCGTCGTTATAACTCGGAATTGAGTGATTCTTGGCTCGTTGGATTCGTAAGCTCATCCATTATAACATGATATTCTTTATATGGATAAAGGTTATTGTCTCCAACGTCATGAATCAAATAACCTCAAGTATATATACATAATGTACATTTACCGTCATCGGAATTGTTCCATATAGTGAGCATATATCTTGACAGATTAGAAAGTTAGAATTGAACAAGAATCCAAATGAAATCAATCACATACCTTTGTTGATGAAGTACTTGTTGATGTCTTCTTGTATTCTTCAATCTTCAATCTCCATCCTTTAAGAATAGCTTCGATTCAACTTCTTAGACCTAATCTAGTTCGAAACTATCTTTAGTATGCTAAATCAAGAATGCATTTTGGAAACTAAAATTGACAACTAACTTGACATACCAACGCTAGTGGGTTAAACCGAGCAATGCTTAAAAGATCTTTTTCCTATTTATCATATTCTTGAATACCAATTTATCAAGATTAACATCATGGATGTTAGCATAAAAGATTTTTGTACGAGTTTCAAATCCTTCACCAAGACCATTGAAGATGTTACAAAGATTATACTTCTCAAAACTAGATAATTCTTCTTTATGACCACTTTCCTTTACCAATTTCTTCTCTAGGATGAAATCCCTATTAGAAATTTTTTCAAAGGTCTCACTATTAGAATTATCGACAAACACAATTCTAATAGAGTCTTGGTCACTTGATATAATCTTACTCACGAGAGTGGTCTCTCACTATCTCCATTAGAGCTTCCCATAATAACCAAAAATAGTAAATTGTGTGAAGAAGAACAAGATTAGAATCTTACTTGATGGACTTCCTTGTAGATGCCTACTTCACTCTTCCTTGGACCAAATTTAAGCTTTCATGGTGTTGGTACGAAAACCCTAAGAAAAAGCTTCATGTTCCGTATGATATGAGGAAGAATGAAAGGTACGCGTGCCATAACCTTTATAGATTCTTAATGGGCTTGGACCCATACCGATATCGTTCCCCATGTAAAACAGAATTACACATCTTGAGAATCAAGACAAAATTCAGAAACAATGGACACACACACTCGGAACTGGGTGAGTGATGCATACCTACTATTACTAGCAGATAAAAACTTCATTCAGAACCCTTATTTATTTATTTTATCTTTTGATGTGGCTTTTGGTTTTCCCTGTTTTCGTTCTCTCTCAAATTTTTATTTTAATGAAGGTTTTGATTTTTTTTTTACTCCTTCAGGTGATAATAATTTAATTTTAAAATTGGGTATGCTCGCGATTATATCTCTTCATACTAATTGTAGGTAATTTAAGTTTCTTCTTCTCTCATACCTTTTCTCATAACCCTAAGGTATCCTCTGGTTTTTTTTTTACTCAAGCTAAAACAAAAATCATTCGAAACCAATGATGGGGTTGTGTTTTATGTTTTGGATATTCTTAAGGTTTTCTGAATTCGGTGTTGTTTAGGGGTTTTCTCTTGATTTTGTATTTTGATTTTTGTTTTAAAAAGAATGGGCTTCTCCATGTTTTGGATGTGGCAGGTCATATTTCATCTCAGTTATATAATCCATGAATGACAATTCCATTTTCATAAAGTATCGGTTCTGTTCTGTAGAATGCCCTAGCATTTTGTAGTGGTGGAGATCAGTCATTAAGAGGTAAAGATGGACATGTTTAAATCTACAATTTTGGCCACCTTAATGTTTTGGATCTTCAGGTAAGGTATAGATGAGTTATCTTTATAATCAAGGGGATATTTCTAAAAAAATACCATTTTAATTGATTATTGTTACCACAGGAAATATGCATAATTTCATAGTCATGTTTATATTCGTTACGTAGGTGTTTTAAAATGATTTTCAACGGTATAAAGTTTACGAAAAACCGTAGTATGGTTTAAGAAATGAATCATTTCCAAGTTTACTAGTTATTATCCATATGGTATAATTGTAAAAGATACTTAAACATACTCCCCTTTCCTCCTTGCCTTAAGAATTGTGCAAACTACAACTAGCTCATTTAATTTGAGACGGGGGGAGTATTTTATTAAGCACCTTGCTATTTCATTTTTCTTATCTTCTGTTTCTATCTTTATATAGGTACAAATACGTCATCCCCGAACATAGAATAGCAACAATAACCTTACTATATCTTCTTTAGATACTACGTATAATTACCTCTATAATTTCATCGTTTGTATTTGAAAGTATAACGGTACAATATATCTCCATACCAGGTAGAAGGTTACATGGTTGGTGGAGGACATGTACTACATATGGTTTGTGATTTAACAATAGTTGTTGACAATGCCGTTTGAAAGCCAAACAGGCCCAAAGGTACTCATTTTGCATCATTTTCTCTAATGTTGGATACTTGAAACTGATCATGGTTCTGTATGTATGTTAAAAGAATAAAGTTGGATATTTTATATCACCTAAGATAATGACAATGCATGATATTATAGAGAATTTTGATTAGTCGCTGCATGTTTTTCTTTAAGCGTATTTCCAGACCATAAACTTATTTTCCTCCTATAGGCATTTTAATTCTAATATCATCAATTCAATTATATAACACTTGATGCATAACATTGAAAAAAAATGAAAATTAGTCGTTGAATTTTTCTGACCGTTTCACTAATCTTCTATAGTTGTATGCTTCATAGGAGGTGGATTTAGTTGTATGCTTAAAAAAAAATAGGAGGTTTAGATATCGCCAACTTTCAAAACTGAAATAGGATTTTGAAGCCTTATGTAAGACATATTTTCCTCGCTTCTGTTTTGTATATATGACTCTCCATGGAGTATATAAGCCTAGTTTGGTATTGCTGTGAATTTTAAAAAAGCACTTTTCTGTTGTGTTGTGTTGTGCGTTGCTGTGCTATGAAAATAAAAAGGCATAACGTTTGGTAAACAATAATTTCAAAAGCGCTGTGAAATTAACAAACTGTAAATTCTATTTGGTAAGTTGGTATTTCAAAGTGCCGGTGATGTAGCTAATGACGAAAATAGACATGTTTTTATAAATACACCATAATTATAATAAATTATATTCTAAATTTTCATATATCTAATAAAATATAAGGATTATATGCAGAAGTAGGCCTGATCTGGACCCTCACTTTCATTTCTAGGCCACTTTTTTTATTTCTTGCAAAACTAGGCAAGTTAAACGGATTCCATCCACTTTAACCATCTCGGTCAATTTATCGCGTTGACTTGTCAATATCTCGCCAAAATATCATATAGGGAGATCTCATACATGTGGTAAGATTACTGAAATGTCCTTCACACGTGTGTGTCAGTCACATTAGATAAGATGTCCACGTGTTGCTATCTGAGAGCCTAATCTAACTAAGACGACATCTCGAGGATTAATTGAACGTCCATGATAGTGACGACATGAGTATCTGAAACCAGTCGAGATAAACTCGATCTCATTCATTCTTCTTCTTCTTATCTTCTTCTTCTTTGTTTTCTTCTCTTTCCGTTTTCTTTCTTCTGCTCAAATTAGTGAAGAGAGGATTTGGAATTAAATTAGGGTTTCACTGAAAATATTTGTAGGAAGAAATTGATGATGGTTCTGAAATTGATTGAACATGGGAATTCGAGAAAAAGGGTTTGATAGAAATTGAGAAGCAAAGTAGCTTAAGGTTCAGTTTGTGAAGAAAGTATTGATGGTGTTTGGATCTAATCTGAGGAGAATCAGAGACGGTTTTCTTCTATAATTGAGTATTAGATCGATGCGATTGAAGAGAGAAACCAACATGAACTGATGGAGATGCCATTGGTCGGAGATGTGATTTGCTGTTGTGCTCGAATTATCAAGAAGAAGAGGTTTTGAAGATGGGTACTGGTAGAGATTATGAGATGGTAATGGTGGTGAATTGAGCAAGGTTGAACTGTGAACAAGAGATGCGAACAGAAATAGAAGAAATGATTAAGCTGTGGTGATTCAGAGTTAGGGTTTCCGTTGGTTTTGCTGCTGCTGGGTGAGAAATCGAAGCTTTGTAATGAAGCAATCAGCAGTTGTGTTGATGAATAGAGATGGGTATGACTCATCTGGTGAATGGGTTTGAGCTCGATGAGAATTCAGGTGGGGTTCTTGTTGGATTAATTACAGCATCATAAGAATAAGATGGTGGTGCTACTAATTCACAGTTCGTGATGGCCTGGATGGATAGATGGGTGCTGTGTATAATTTCACAGAAGATTGAAACCGAAAATCGCATGAATTAAGAAGATTGGGTTGCTCCTAGATTTGATTTTGGTTTGTGTGTGACTGAGTTCTGATGGTAATTGGTGCTGGTAGTGCATTTGAGCAAGAAAAACACAGGGTATGAGTTGCTGCTGTGGAGATATGCAGGGGTTGCACTGCAAGAATGGTTGCAGTCTCAGATGGTGCTGGTACTTAGAATTACAGGTGGTATTGATCTATTGTTGGTGGTTGTAGCTCATGACAGTGAGGCATGAGGTGAGTAACAGAGCAAAATGTGCAATTGGTGTTGAATGAGCAGATGGGTTCTTGAGTTGGTAGGTGGTTTGCAGCGGAGTGATGCCGTGGTGAGATGAACTAACAAGAGCTGAGGGCAAGCTGTGATTGCAGGGTTGTAACTGAAGATGAAGCTGCGTAAATGATGAGATTACAAGGCTGTAGAAGGTAGTGAAGGATGTTGAAGGTAGTGAATTTGATGTGGTGATAGTTGGTTGAGGTGTTGCAGCTGGTAGAGATTGAAGACTGTATGTGTTTTCCATTCTAGGAGTTGCTTCTCTTGATCTTTGTTCGGGCGCAATACAAGGATGATATGTATCCCACTTGAAGTGTCCAAGGTAAAGAAATACTAAAACTGTGTTGATACTTTTTTTTTCAAAGCCTGTCTTCATGACCAGTCAACTAGTGAAAAACAACGATTATATTTTGTTGTAGTTGAAATTTTGTTGTTTAGACTGTATGGCTTGTGCAAGAATAGAAATACTGTTTTAGAGGAGATTTCTAAGTAAATGAGATATAACATTTCAGACACTAAGTGTGAGTTGTTGTAAATTCACATTAGACATTTGATGCCAAACTAACTAGAAAGGACACCTTTGTCTTGTGCTTGCTTAATTGGAATGTCTGGAGATCAGGCTGGTAGATTAATAAGATTTCGTTGGTGTCTTGGGCTTGATAATGCTCGTCAGTGTTTGAGCGCATTTCTTTGTTTCATTGGGGACTGTTGATGGTTGGCTTTTGTTGAAGCAGGCTTAAAAGATGGTTGCAATGGAACTATGAGATTTGTATTTGGCAGAAAAGCGTGAAACTGGTGTTGATGAAGGAATATAGGCTTGCAGTGGATTTGTTGCACAAGTATGGCTGGAAGAAGATCTGTTGCCATTTGAAACAAAGATGGTTGAAATGGTTTGGTTAGATTGCAGCTGTGGGCTGAGTTGTTGCCATGATTAGATGTATGTCTAGGATACATGGCTGGTACAACAGGTGTTTTTGTTGAAGCTGGTTTGCAGTGGATATTATGTTATTGTTGAAGCTGGTTTGCAGGTGTTTTTGTGGTTGTGGCAGAGTGCAGTTGGCAATGGCTGTGAAAGAAGTACAGTTAAGAGCATGACAAGGAGTTGTTGCTGCTAAAGTTGGCAGCTTTGTGCGATTAACTGGTGGTAATGAGAGGGCTCCCAACTGTAGAATCAGGTGGAGAGCAGGAGCAGTTGGTGGAAGCTGAGCTGCAAATGGTTTATGGAAATCTAAAATGGCAGCTCAGCTTAGTTGAATTTCTGGTGTAAATCTGAAATTGGGTTTTACATGGATTTATTTTGAATTGAAGGATATTGGGCCAACTAATGGAACTGTGAATGGTGATATGTACAAATTTTTCCCGTGACATGATTCCCACGTAATCAGTCCACATGGCATATCCAAGCCCACGTAAGCAATCCACATGGCATATCTGAGCCCACGTGTACAGTTTTCATGTTGATTTAACTGAGTTAAATCAATGATATAACATTAAATCAGTGATACAAAGTACTTTTAGGTCTTTTTAGTTACACCTAACGGTGCTAACTTTCCATCCATCACTTTTGGTCAAAACTTGCCTAGTCTAGCAATAAATAAATAAAGTGGCCTAGATTTGAAAAGCACCAAAAAAACAGGCCTATTTTTGTAAAAAGCCCATTAAATAACATAATACCATAGTGAATCGATTCTTCCTACAACTTCAATCAGTCCACTCCACCAAAGAACACCCGGGACATTCCCATAAATGCCTTCCATATGTGTCTTCTGCAGAAGAAGTCCATAAATGCATAAAAGTCCTGCAATCGGGATTTGAGCATGAGCTGATTCTCTGTGGACAATGTTTGTATTCGTGATCTCCATATCCACAATGCTTGCAGTGTAATAACTCCTTCTTCAATTTGGCTTTAAGTTTGAAGTTTTTGCAGAGTGTTGCAATCTTTTCTTCTTCTTTTTTTTTTAATCTTCATAGCATCATCTAGCATATGTGGTTCCTCTGGACAATTGGGATCTTGACATTGCAAATACCTGAGCTTTTTCGGTTGTGATTCAATCACCATTCTGATGCGTGAACAACCTTCCTGCGGACACTTTTAATACATCCAAGGACATTGTATAGGAATGTGGTTATCCATGAAACATAATGGACAAACCTATTTTGCTTCGACACATAATATTTGCTTCGCTTTTCCTTTAGAAAACATGGTGGATGTTGAGAAGGAAATCGATTGGTTTGGTTTAGAATAAAACTCTAGTGATTTATTTATAATAGAAAATAGGCGTTGGTGATTCAAATGGGCGCTTAAGGGAATGCTGCCCGCGACATTAATACAAACGCCAACAGCTAAATTTCCATTTCCAACGGAAATTTTTTCTCTCTCGTCCTATAAATTTCATTCCTTCCATCTCCAAAATCACATCTTCTTCTTCTTTTTCTTTCTTATATCTCTCCTTCTTTGCAGAAATGTATGTTAGAAATCGTGGTCCCAAGGTTACCGATGAAGAGGATATAACTCTATGCAAAGCATATTTCTTTCATAGGGTAATCACTGGTGTTCTTATTTCTCATGACAATTCTTTTTGGGAGAACGTTTTTTCAATGTTCGTCTCATTGACGGGAAACCCAGGAAACCGAAATGCTCGTCAATTGCATGCTCGTTTTCATTCTATTAGGCTTGCAGTCCAGCCATTTGTTGCTTTGGTAATAGAAATTGATCGAGAAAAGTTCAGCGGTGTAATTGAAGATGAAGTGATCCAAACAACTCTTGATAATTGGGAGGAAGTTCACGGTAAGGCTTTTCGTTACGAAGCATGTTTCAGAATTCTAAAATATGTTCCATCTCAAGCACATCGTTACTGCACTCGAATTCCGCTGCCGGAATTTACAATGGAAGAAGATGTTGCTCTTGTTCGATGTTGGTTACATCGTATGGTGAGACCTATGAACCATGACAATTTCTGGGAAAGAGTATTCGGACATTTTGTAGCATCGCGGAACGAAGCAATAAGAAACAATAAGAGCCTAGAACTAAGAATTGCATTCATCAGTAATGAAGTCAAACATTATACAGAAATATTGTGGATGGTTCATCGTAGCAATTCTGGATTATCCAACGAAGAACTGAAAACCATCGCTCAGACCAAGTTTACCGAAGAAAGCGGGAGAGAGTTTAGGCATTTTGAATGCTATGAAATTTACAGAGAGAATGTCGCTGGATTTGATGTAGTTTGATGTTTTTGTTGTGGTTTATTAAAATATAGTTTGATGTTATTTGCAAGTTTAAATAAATTGTAATAAATTTCACTTAATCTGAAGTGGAAATCTATTTTAAAATATAAACTTTTGCATTCATTGATATTACTGCCAATTTTATAAGATATAAACTTGACAATAATAAAAACTTCAATAAAAATCAAGTACAAGTTTTGGCCTCCTGTTTATCTTCATTTGACATATTTTCCATTCAACACGCTCTTTGACAGTTTCACCTTTGTTTTTGAATTTTTTGTTATTAACTTTCAAAACTGGACCTCTTCTTTGCCTTTTAGCGGAACATTTTCTTGGTGCAACTTCTAAAACTTGCACTTCCCTTTTACAATTTTCAATCTTTTTAAAACTCCCACATATCTTAGAAACATCAGCTTCAAGTTTTGTATCGCAAAAAAGTGTGATTTCCTTTTCAGCCATTTTTAGAAGAGAATTGTTTGAAGACCGTGGCAATTTATAAAGGGAAAAAGTGAAATTTGAAAATTAAAAATTATCCGTTGGCGTCAGCAGCAAAAGCGCAGGAGATATACCTAGTGACGCGGGTCGTCAGCGTTTGCATACTTGACACCAGCGTCCTAGTGTTGAGCGCCAGCGTTTTCATGTATGACACACGTCTACTCTTCTAACGCTCAGTTCTTTCCCATAGTGGAAAACCCAGTTTGGCCATCCATCTGGCTGAATTTTTTTTTGTGTTTGGCTATTTCCATAGGAATTGCTCTTATACGACAAACCTTCAGAAATTGGATTCAAGCTTTATGGTCAATGTGCACAAGTTGGATCTTGTAGGGTTTATGTGTTGGGTATATTAATTAAATACCCATAGGCTTTAGATGCTAATGAATTATTCCTCCGAGGAGA
This sequence comes from Papaver somniferum, assembly GCF_003573695.1. Classification (NCBI taxonomy): domain Eukaryota; kingdom Viridiplantae; phylum Streptophyta; class Magnoliopsida; order Ranunculales; family Papaveraceae; genus Papaver; species Papaver somniferum. Next base: position 61,843,434 of record NC_039366.1, read on the forward strand.
AGGTGCTGTTTTAGAGACTAATTCATTAAATGAAGGTAATCATAGACATTTAGTGATTATATCATGATTTTGTTAGTATATGTAAGAATGATCCGAAAAGATTGATTCAAAGTTGACTATTTAAGAAGAGAAAATACATGTAAAGGTAATTTGATTCATACTTTTAGTATTCAATTTGTAGCGTTCGTGAAACGACAATCAATTTTTCTGATTGTTGAAGTTTCAAGTTATCTTTAGCAGAGGGTAGATGGGGTTTAGGGGGCTTATATAACTGAACTTGACAAGTGCGCAAAGGATAGATGGGGTTTAGGGGGGCTTATATAACTGAACTTGACAAGAGCTCTTATTGCAATTTTCCAACAAATGAGAAGTATAGAATTGATGATTCTCATATACTAGCTTCTGTTTTGTACTTTCCCTTTTTTTTTCTCCGGAACTTACGGTGGAGAACTAGGTGAATAGGGACATATGGCTTGGTAGATACCATAGTTGAGCCTTAATTTTCCCCAATTTGAGCCGTACGGTGATCTATTACTTAAGTAAGATTTGTGTGTGTTCTGTTTTGTGGTGGTTCTTATGCAGGCGCACCCTAAACTTGGAGGCGGCTTGTTTTACTACCATAGCTTAATAGTTACCAGAGGAATAACTTTGCCAAAAATTGTAGGGAAGTGCAATCCCTGCAGCAGCTTCTAAGAAGTAAGAAGAGAAAATCCTACGCACTGCTTTAGGAAGATGGAGTGTTTTTGGTACAAGCAATATACCATGAAGATGGTTTACCTCGATGAAAACTAGAATCGGGATTAATGTTGTCAGCTGGTTGCTTCCATTTGCTTGGACTGTCCCGTTATCTTAAACTGTTGTTGTTGTCGCTGTCATCTTACTTTTGATTTGGGATTCTGTTAGAGCATGACTCGGTTGAACCCACCAAGCGTTGGTATGCCAAGTTTGGTTGTCATATTTTAGTGAACCAAAACTCATTTAAAGAGTCGCTTGATTATTTACTAGAGTCAACTTCGTATAGGTTAGATGAAAGTATTAGGATATGAGACATTACAAGTATTACATGAAGACTTGAAGAATGTGAAGAAGTAAGGAGATACAACGACGACATCATCCTTCCACTTGAGGTTAGTAATATTTGACTTGAAATGTTTCATTCCCTAATGTATCTTTCAAGTCGTGCATATTGAAAACATAACTGCGAAGCTGTGAATGATTATACTCTAGTTAGACGTAGTATTAAGGAATACAATACGAAGTATAACTCTTATCCTTTGAACCTCATATATAAGACATCGACATAATCGTGTGAATGCTATTGTGATTATGTATGGGTATGGGTGAAGATTTTGTCCTAGGAAACAATATTTTACATTCGTTCAAAGGAAGTACAATTCATAAACTTGTTTTATGAATCGAAGGGGACATCACTAGGCTTATTGGTATTGTTATTCATTGCAAATCTTTTGAATTACCAATATGTGTGTTTAGTATAATCGCTCATAACTTGTTTATGTATCTTGGTAAAACTATTCACGGCCTTACTTTTGTATTGGTATGACTTTTATTAGTGAAACCGATCTTAAGTAATTACCTGAGATGGTATGATCGATTTGTTGTAATTGGTATGACCAACTCTAGATATTGGGGAACCGATCCTAGTAAGAGGTGCAACCGGTCACAAAAGGGGAATCGATCCTTGTAAGAGGTGCAACAAGTTTTTAGTTATTGGGAACCGATCCTATGAACATGTGCAACACTTTTTTAGTTATTGAGAACCAATCCTAAGAACATGTGCACCGAATACAAGTTAGATACCATATATATGTGGGAACCGATCCTAGTACCTAGTCAACCAAGTTTTGGTAACTAGCATGACTAATTCTAGTACCCACATGGAGGTAAAATCGAAACTTGTTTTGGTAGAACCGTGAAACCCATGATTGGTGATTTGATAGGATAATCAATCACATAGTTCTTGGAAGTCAGATGAACCAATTCTAAACTCGTTTGGAAGTGTGGCAAATCGGTTCCAAGATGGTAAATATGAAAAAGGATCTACCAAGTAAAGATGTCGACATCTTTGAACATGTGCAGTAACGCTTATCTTTTATTGTTCAAAGATATTCCTTAATAGCTAAAGGAGAATCCCAAATCGAAATAAATTGAGAATCTTTTAATTAAGGTTTTTAGTTTTGCATATCTTTAGAAAATAAAAATTAGTAATGTGCATTTACTAGTTGGAGATTTTCTACTGAGATTTAGGTCAATATTTGGACAAAGCATTTCCAGGAATTATGAAAACCGAATTTGGAAATATATTGCATAGCTTGAGAATATTTTCGGTTTTGGAAATTCCTTGGTCTGTAAATATTGAAGTTTGCATTTCAAGCAAACTAATCCTCAGAGCCAGCAAAACTACCTTGTTGTGTTGTTACTGGTGGAGACGTCTATTCGGAGAGGAAAATAACCTAATTAGGAGAAATCTCTTACGACCGCTCGTTTTAAAGACTTCTTTGGGATTGGGAAGCTCTACGAGTACCGTTGGTGGGAAACTAGATAATTGTAGTTTATTATTAGTTTTTGATTTATTTGATTGATTAACGATTGTTGAACTTTGATTGCACCTAGTTTGTTTATGCTTGAGAATCTTCTCTTCTGATATAAGATTCACTCAAACTAGATCGAAGTTTCGACGAGGATCTTTAGACTGTTTGTAGATCTAAAGACGTCTTGTAATAATTCATTGTGAACAGACTCCATTCTGTGTGTGATTAATTACAAGATATTCAAGTTGATTGTGTGCAGGTGTTTATTGAAGATCAAAGAAGATTTGAAGACAAAGAAGATATTTGGGTTCATAATCTTTGGTGTGCAAAATACTTGTTTCGGCTGGAAAAGGATCCAACTATAATCGGTTTATCTTTGTGATAGATTTGATTGATTATTTGAGTAGATCGGCATCAATAAAATTCTTTGTGATTCAAAGTATTGATTACAAAATCTTGACAATTACTTTGGTAGTTGTTATTGGATATATCTAAGGACCTGACAAAGGAGTTTATTGGGATAAACGGAAGAGCCTTTTGTCAAACTCATATCACTTGATTGAAAAGACTTGTTACCGAACAGATTTGTTGTTCCTTTACTGTTTGGAATACGAACCAAAGGAATTGTTCCAAGTGCGTGACTTACTGCAAGTTGGAGGCGCAGGGATACATACGGAACTAGGTGAACTATAGGTTTAGTTGTTTGGTCTCAATTATACGAAGTTGGTTTAGATTTTGTATAGCGGCTTAATCCTGAGAGTATTCAATCATGGACAAGGTTCAGGGGTTTTCTGCATTTGCGGTTCCCGGTTAACAAAATCTTGCAGTGTTTCTTACTTTTCTATTTCCGCAATTATAATTTGTTTTATTATAATTAGAAGTAAAATACACAAACGTTAATTCATATTTACTTGATAGCAATCCTATTGTGTTTGGTTAAGTCCGATCATTTTATCAAGTAAATATACTTTTTTGTCGTACTGTCTCGATCCCGTATCCATAGACGATCACACGAAGTGTGAACCGATTAGTTGTATTGTCTCGACTCAGTCCATAAACAATCACTTTCGAAAAAAGAACTTATAGGTGGAAATTTTTTAAATTGAGACATATTTGAATACCCTCGCCTTTTCAGATTCAACTACGGAGTTAACATACTGTTGACTTTATAGCATTCGATACTATTGCAAAATAAGATAGAAGCTCAGGTATCATAAACTCTTAGTTTGTAATACATGAAGCTGATAATCATGTAACACAACACAGAGAATGAAACCACTCTTCTAGTTGTGTTGTATTGCACCCCTCCTAGATTTATAAGTGCACTAATCCAGACATTCATGATGAATTTCTTATCCATGATATTGTCGGGATGAATTTGGTGAACTGTAAGCTGTTCTGTAATCATGTATTTTCCTCTTTCACTGAGAATACTTTCATGGAAGCATTTTGTAGGTCCCTACTCCAAACTATTTAGGTTTAATACTTTTCTATATATATTATTTCAATCTCTGATGACAGGTTGATCACATGCAAAATATACTCTGACAATCTAAAAACTTTTCCTTCTTAATTGGATATCATTTTATTGATTTGTTGTTTAATGGCGGAGCTTGGGCATATAGACATTGCTCTATGCTGTTATTAGTCCATGGATTCCAAGTGACTTAGCGTGAGAGGATGTGAAATTTCTACACTTCGTTCTCGCTCAGAAACTCTTTAGAAAAATCAAAGATGATCACACACTTGTTTTTCTTTCTCACAAAGTTCATTTTCTAATAAACTCAAGAAACATGATAGAAAACTCTCACATAAGAAAAAAGACTTTTTACAACTCTCTAAATTCTCTTTTATCAAAAACTGATTTTCAATAACCAAAAAATTAAATAAAATTAAATGACATGCATTATTAAGTTATTAATTAGCACCATTAACCTATTCAATAAAAAACGATTTTTGGCATTAAAAATGAAATAAATTTATTCTTTAAAAAAAAGAATAAAAGTCACATTAAAACCATTTAAATGAGAGATAATTATTCGGAAATTAATTAATGTTTTTAAAACATGTATCCCAACAGTGTGACATAAGTATAAGCTGTGTATTTCTTTTTCTTCCTCTATGAGCTGAACTTCATAGAAACAAGCTTCATCTTGACCTCTTCAGAGTTGTACAATTTAATGACATTTACTCAATCGTAAAATGAAAAGACTAAGAAACAAAAATCTTGCAGCAAATGTATAAAACGCCGTGTTTCTTTTTTGCAAAAAATAAATAAAAATGAATATAGGGAGAGGCAATGTCCCATCTTTTTGTAGTCCGAAGAATAGGTTTGAGCATTCACAAGGCAACTGAACTATATACTTTTCACAAGGTTACCTTGTCTCTGATCTTGCAAGGACAAACGTACATTTTCACGTACAAAAAAAAATGAATCTTGTTAGTGGGGCTTAAAAAGGGTGGGTTTTTTCTTGGGGGTTGGGGGGTTGGGGGCTTTTTTGGGTCATGAAATAATAACCTATATGACCCCTTATATGTATTTTTCTCTAATGTCTAATCTACCCTTAATTTGATTAGTGTTAATTAAATTGATTAAGCTAACTAATCAGTCTTAGTGAATCGATTAAACTAATCCAAACATTAATTTTTTGTAAATCTAAACTTGACTTTTTTGAGTTTTGAAGAAGGAAAAATGTTGATTTTGGTGAAATTTTTTTGACAAATTTTGAAGACAAATGACGAAACCCTTCATCACAAAACTCAAGATAACCTTATAATCAACTCCCAACATCAATTTTATCAGTTCAAATCCGTCGAAAATCTGGGAAAAAAATCTGGATAAACTTGTCGAGCCGGCCGAAAATCAACACAACGGTTGGGATATTATAAATTCCCAGATGTAACACCAAAAAACGGTTGGGAAATCAGGAAATCCCAACCGTGATTACAGAAAACAGACAGGAATTTACGAACTTCTGGCCGTTATTTTCCCTGAATAACCTGAGTATGCAAAACGGCTGGGTTTACAAAACATTCTCGGCCGTAATTAGATTTGAAAGTTGAGAAATTTTTCGATTTGACATGAATTCTTAATACGATTGAAAATTACTAATACTTTCATTAACTAGACCACAATAAAACTCATTACATGCTTAATATATCCCCATTACAAAGTTGGTTTTAATAACATCCCTTCCGATGTATCAAGAAATCTTTGATGATGGTCATTTGAGCTTCGAAGTTGAAATTATAATCTTTCCATTTTCTCCATTCCTTGTTAGCTTGAGCTACGACTTCTTCATCAGTCTCACCTCTAAGTCGAAGTTGCTTGCACATACAAAGTAAAGCCATATACTCTTCCACTTTTTTGTGTATGTTTGAGAATCGAAGATACAATTTAATCCCATCGCGGTTGTTAGGGTTACCTGTTTCACTACAAAAAATTTCAAAAATCGCCTTCCAATAAGATTGACTTGGTACACCACCATTCCTTCCTTCTTCTCCCTTCTTTGGATAGCATAGCACAAAATTTTGACAAAGAGATAAGTCTTCATCCAAATTAAAGTCGGGTTTATCCTTTGAGTACATTGCATTGAGTTATTAGGAGTTTTACTAGAGCTTGTAGGTGTGATTTTGATTTGGAATGGGTGGTTATATGGAGAACAAGTTATTTCAAGTTTAAATAGGTGGTTGAACAGCTAGAACCTTCTATAGATTAGTCTTCAAACGGATATATTTTTCAAAATTCAAAAAAACTAGCCGTTTTGAAGTGGTACAAGTGAAATTATAGAGCATTACGGCTGGGAAATGCTAGGCATACCAAGCCGTAATTAAGTATGACCTGCAGAGTTGGTGGTCTGTCAGAGCTACGGTTGGGATTCCTGGCCATAATCCTGATTTTTTATTTTTAGCCAGAAAAACGGCTGGGAATCTTGTCTGTCCCGGAAATTACGGCTTGGATATGTAGCCGTTTCGAGGAGCCTTTTTTTTCTTGGTTTACCAAAGTACTATACGGCTAGGAATTTCCCAACCGTAAACATTCTCGGATGGGTTTCCGAACCGTTTCCCGTACAATGGATAGGAAATATGTTGGTCGACCAAGACGTAAATTTATTTACGAATATAAGACCTAACCGTGATTTCAGCACGGTTTGGATATCTAGCTGTAAACATGACTCATTGTACTTCAGGGAATTTAGACCAAACAACGGCTAGGTTTTTCCCAACCGTGGACAAGACACAGACGGGTTTCCTAACCGTGGTGCATTCTACGGCTGGCAGTTTTTAACCGTGTTCAATTTTACGGCTATGAAAGTTTATTTTTCAACATTTATAGGCATTTTCAGCTAGGTTTTGTGAAGCAACGACCTAGCAGAAAGTGCCTGAAAAAACAATGATGTTGTTTTTTTCCTCATTTTTCTTAGATTAAACACATTGAAAGACTAATATTAGTTCATAATTCCAAAGTTATAAAAATCCATCCATCTCAATCCTTAACCAAAGAACGAAAACAGTAAAATGTCAAAAGTTTAGATAACAAAACATTCATGAAGTAAAATACTAAAAAGCGAGTAGATTCTCATTCACTTGATTCCTCCCCGGAAGACTCTTATAAAAACGCATCCAATTCGTTCTCTTGGTCCCGTTCAACAACCTGTTCTACAACTCTAGCCATTTTACCTCCTTTTCCCTTACCATCTTGAGTGTGAGTCTTTTTACCTCCACCACGTCCACCTCGAGCAGCACTTGTTCCACCACAGACTTATTTTTTTCCACATCGAGCACTTTATCCACCTCGAGCACTTGTTCCAGCACAGCCTCCTTTTTTGCCGCCTCTTCCTTGCTTTGATGGAGCTTGCTCACGAGGGGGGGGGGGAGTATCCGAGTCGTTGTTAGAAGAAGGAGATCTATCCCTCTTATTTTTCCTTGATCGGTCATCTTCTTGAGGATATAAACCTCCTTTCTCAGGGAGTATTATGCCTTGGAATCGATTCCGAAGTAGTCTTAGTTCAGGGACGGTTAACTTCTCTCCCGAATCAATCATACGGGTGATGTCCTTGGACACCCAATTAACTCGTTCAACCTATTTTCATATGAAATACACTTGTTCAATATCTAATCAACAAAAAAAAAAACATTTATAAACATAATTAGTAGTATACGTACCACCATCTTCTCCCATTCATTTTGTTCATTTATCTCTTCCGCTGATTTTGAACTCTCTTTCGCCGCCTTCTTCAAATATATCCGCGCCTCGGGATCCAAATTTTCCACATAAGGATGAGCCCACTCTAGATACCATTCCATGTAATTCGCATCCGCTTCGAATGTCCCATGAGCAGCTTCAAGCGCTCTTATACTCATTTGGTTTTCCGGTTGGGAACGAGCATTCCAATTTTCGACCAACGGAGCTATTGTTGTTGCATAGTTCAATTTGACATCTTTGTCCTTAAAAATGGAGGTGGCTACGCTCAGTGGAAAACGAGATTCTTGAGGTACAATTTTCTGGACAATACCAATTTAGCAGAGCGTTCTACGAGGATCCAAAATGACGAACCCGGTTGAATGAAACAAAGGTCCCGTATAGGTCGCCGCATTAGAAAATACTCTATCACCAACTTACTCATCTCCATCCTCATCAAGTTTCAAATATGGATCAAAATTCACATCATTAATTGTCAAAGCATCCTCATTTCTCCTCATTTCGTTCTCTTTATCCTTGTGTTGGGTCCCGTTAAAGGGGTATCTTCCTCCTGTAGGTTTCTCTAGAGGCCATTTTTTTTATCCCGAGTAGGCCTCAAGATTTGAAATGGTCGTAAACCCATGACTACGGAACAAAAATTAATCAATTAACACAAAATTAAAATAAAAGTAAAATAAACCAACATTTGTTTACAAAACACAAAAATATACCTGGATAAGAGCAACACATCCCGTAATTTGTGTTATGTTCCACCTAGAAGCTTTGCAAAGATTCTCCATCACACTAGCAAGGAGGGTGGTGCCCCACGAGTACCTTGGAACCTCGGTTGTTTCCAGATCGAGACTGAGAGTCTTCAACCACTGCAAAACAAGCATTTACCTTATTTCCTGAGAAATCGGGAAAAAAGACGGTCCCAAGATCGTGCAACAAGTAAGCTATAACCATATGTCTAGCTCTTTCTGCGTCCATCACGATCTCTCCATTCTTGGTATTACGGTCAGAATCCTCAATCTGCTCCCTCAGACGAACCAGGTTAATCTTCCTTGACATATTAATTGTTTCACGACGTTCACCCGGTTGTTTAAATCCCCTTTTAGCTTTGGGCGGGGCTCCATAACCAATTTCAAACTCTTCTTCCGCTTGATCTTTGCTTCATCCAAGACAGTGGTTAGCCAAGACATAAATCTCATCATAAGGTAGATGAAATCCTCATACACAGTCTTTCCTTCCAAAGCAAGACCGGTGATTTCCTTTGCAGCATCCAGAGTCATAGTCATCTCAACGAATGGGAGTTGGAAAGTCATGGTTTCGGGCCAGAATCTTTCTCTAAAATTACAAACTGTCACAACATCATACGACTTCTGCAGCGCCTCGATTCCGGACCATAACCCCGAAGCTTTTACCAAAGATACCACATCTGGATGCTCTGGATGCTCACCCTCCAACTGCCAAAACCTTGGTTGTTGGTGCTTTAGTTTAGAACCTCTTTACCGGAAAACTACAAATAATATAAAATTTTGGTTGTTACGATTGAGTATCCATAATAAAATGAAAACAACTTATATTAAGTTTGATTTATTACCTTTGCGGCACAGACTCTAGCAGCCCATGATGACTCGTAACCAATCAAGACGGAACGATCTCTTGGCAAACCCCAATGTCTCCCATTCTTATTTTTAGGTAAAAACTCCATAGCATCAATGATGTCTCTTGCATTATCCTTTGGTGGATACTTCTTCTTTCCATCCTTCTTGTCCTCCTGAACCATTGCTTTACCTTTATCAAGAGAAGCACCACTAGAACTACCAACTTCAGTAACAACTACACCTTGATCAAGAGCAGCACTAGAAGTGGCGACTTCAGTAACAACAACAACAGTATCTACACCTTGATTTCCTACAGCAACATCATCTACACCTTGATTTCCTAAAACAACTTCACCTTGATTTCCTACAGCAACTTCACCTTCATTTCCTCCAGTAACAGCAAGACCATCATTTCCTCTTCAAACTCCACCTTCATTTCCTCCACTAACAGCAATCACAAACTCACTACTCCAGCTTCACTTGTATTCCTTGCGTTTGCACCCAATTGTTTTCCGTGACGAGGTTGCGGAGTGTGCTCCCTAGAAGGTGTTACTTCTATTGATCTTTTCTTCCTCTTTTCGTTTCTGTTGAAAACAAACCAGACAAGAATGCAAAAGAAGATAAGTCACAGCGGCTAGGAAATCTTGACAAAACCCAGCCGACAGCATAAAAACGGCTAGGATGTATGCAAAGTTCTAGACGAAAATACAGTTACAGATGGGTTAATTATCAAACAACCAAGACGTAACCTGAAAATGTCTAGGAAAAGTTAAAAGACCCAGCCGCAACAAAAATAACGGATGGGATTTTGATTTATCGACCAAGCCGTAAAAACAATAACGGTTGGGAAGTTTTCTTTTCTCATTGCTTACTCATGTTACGGATAAGAAAACCTAGACGTAACCACTACTGTTGAAACATGAATTCGAACACAGTGATATATACGGCTAGGAAAGTCCCACCCGTGATTAAGTTTTTGCGGATGAGATTATTTTATCTCGTACGAATTGACTAAATTACGGCTGGGAGTCCTTACATTTCCTAACCGTAGAAATATAAACGGCTGGGATTTCTTAGATATCCCAACCGTGATACATATAAACGGCTGGGAAACAAACATATCCTAACCGTGATACTTATTTACGGGTGGGAAACAAAGAACTCCCAGCCGTAAACAGTTTCTGAAACTGTTTTTACATACCTAAAATCATCGAAACTTAATGAAAGATCGATAAAAAGCTTAACTAAAGAGTGGGTATTTCGATTCATACCTTATTGCTGTCATCTCAGGAGTCTGGGAGGCTGGTCCATATCCTTCATTCAATTCCTCTTCATCTTCACTTACCACTTCATTAGTTGAAGTTGGTTTCTCTGCTTCAATAGGAGGTTGATTCGATGAAGAATGACCTAGTTTTCCTTTGATTTCATGCTTTTATACAATGAGTTTAATTGGCGACAAATTTTTTTGAATCGACGATTAATCGTTGATGAACGGAGAAGAATGGAAGAAGAAGAAGAAGGGTAGAGAAGAAGAAGAGGGACAACAGTTTTTCCTCTCTTTTAATTCATTTGATTTTCAGTTTTTTTACATTTAATGAATATCAGTTTTTTTATTGATTAGATTAATCAGTTAATGGAAGGGTAGAAGTGTCTTAAAAAATATATATGAGGGTGTTTTTGAACTTTCACATAAATCTGATCTCCCCCTATACCATTTAGTCTCCACCAAGCATTTTAAGCCCCCAAAGTCACACCCCTCTAAGCCCCAATAATAGGATTCAAAAAAATTACTAACAATCTAGTTATGTGTTCTTCCGATAATGAAAAACTATATAAATTGAGATAATTAATCAGAGCCCGTGCTACGCATGGGCCCACAACTAGTATATGCTTAATACTCCCTCCGTCCCTAATTAGTTGAGATATTTGGTTTCAAATTTTGTCCCACAAATAAATGAGTCATTTCACTAATCAAGGGGATATTTCTAAAACTACCCTTTTAATTGATTATTGTTACTTTAAGAAATATGTACAATTTGATAGTCATGTTTATATTTGTTGCGTAGATGTTTTAAAATGCTTTTTAACGGTATAAAGTTTACAAAAAACCGTGGTATAGTTTAAGAGATAATTCATTTCGAAGTTTTACAAATTATTATCCATAAGGGCATACTTGTAAAAAATACTTAAACATACTCTCCTTCTTTCCTTACCTTAATAATTGTGCAAAGGAAAAAATATGGTTTGGTCCTTTTTTAGGTGGTCCCATGTCTATTTGGTCCTTTCAAAAATCACCTTTTCCATTTGGTCCATAATTATTTAAAAATATTAAAATATCTAAAGTATCATTTCTCTCTCTTATTTTCTTTCCTCCTCACGTGAATCATTTTTCTGGTTTTCTCTCCCTTCTTTATTTTCTCTACTAATTTCTCTCATAAAAGTTTAAAAATTAAATATCTCTCAAAATATAAGTCAAAAATTAATAAATTTTATATATTCGGAAAGCCCCCGACCATTGTCACTATGTTTCAGAGCTTTTAATTTTTTTTCGGTATAATAGTAGTTCATATTCGAGAATGAACACTATTTTATAACATGGTAGTTCATTCTAGTTCTAGCAGTTCATTTCGTAGAATGAACTCGTATACGTTAGCAATTTATTTTGTAGAATAAACTCATGGTAATTGTTCAATTTGAAGAATGAAGTCGCAATGGTAGTTCATTGTTATAGTTCATATTGAAGAATGAACTAGTGATAGATGTTCTTAATTTCGAATGAACTCATAATAGTTGTTCATATTGTATGATTGATAATTCATGTTGTAAAATGAACTCATGATAGTTATTAAGAATGGTAGTTCATATTGTAGAATGAACTCGTAATAGTTGTTCATTATGGTAGTTCATTTTATAAAATGAACTCGTAAACTGTAGTTCATATTGTAGAATGAACCCGTGGTAGGTTTTCATATTGTATAATGAACTCGTAATAATAGTTCATTGTACCAGTTCATTTTGTAGAATGAAGTCGTATGGTACTTCATTTTGTAGAATGAACTCGTATGTTATTTAATCCAAAGAGTTCACGTTTTGGAATGAATTAACTAGCATGATAGTTCATTAAAGTAGTTGATTTTGTAGAATGAACTCGTATAATAGTTCATTAAAGTAGTTCATTTTGTAGAATGAACTCGTATAATAATTCATTTTATAGCTAAAAAATAAGGCAAAAATTAAAAGCTCTGAAACATATCGACAATGGTACTCGTTGGAAAGCTATCGTCGAAGGCTTTCTAAATATATAAAATTTATCATTTTTGGACATATGGTTCAAAGATATTTAAGTTTTAAGTATTTATTTATTTATTTTTATTAAGAGAGAGAAAAAAGAGAAAAAAGGGTACTTTTGTCATTATCAAAAGACTGTGACATTATTGATGACATCATCCCGCGTGGGTATTGTCCATCCTAGGACCAAACAATAATTTTTTGGACCAAACAACAATTTATATTTTTAAAATAACGCGCGTGTTAGAGCCCCAGGCCTGTCAACATCCATATAAGAAAACTCCAACTAAACAAATGATGTAAAAAAACCCCAAAATTCCTAAATTGTCTGAAATACCCTTTACTTTTATTCGGCTCAAAGCTAACACAGCAAATAAACCCTACTCATTTTTCCGATATCGTCATTACCTTCTTCTAGTTTTCTTTCCTAGTCTCTGAAACATAAGAAGAAATCAGATCCACTTCATCTGTCGCGAAATCATCTTCCGATTTTTGATTTTTCCTTCTTTTCTTCTTCAATGGTTACTTACTTCAACCAATGAAACCAATTCTGACCTAATCACATTTACGAATTCTTTCTGTCTTCATCCGTAGCGAAAATCATCATACGTTTTTCGATTTTTCTTTCTTCTCTTCTTTAATGATTACTTACTTCAACCAATGAAACCAATTCTTACCTAAATCGTCTTTATTTTCTGACCTAAATCCTCTGAAACAACAAAATGGTGAAGAATAAAACTAAACAAGAGAAAAGGAGAGATGAAAAGTCAAAGAAAACAATGAAATAAACTCCAAAAGGTAAGAATCGCGTAAACTATATGGTGATGATGTTAATTTTTTTTGTCTTTTTTGATGAAATCACGTAGGCATTAATTCTGGTATTTTTGATGAAACCATTTTTGGTTTCATCATTTTCCCCTTGTCGAATTTGGTTCCACCTGAACTGTTGGTGTGTTGATTAATTCTGGTAGTTTTGATGAAACCATTTTTGGTTTCATCATTTTTCCCATGTCGAACTTGGTTCCACCTGGACTGTTGGTGTGTCAATTAATTCTGGTAGTTTTGATGAAACCATTTTTTCTTTCATCATTTTGCCTGGTCGAACATGGTTCCACCTGGACTGTGTTTGTGTGTTGATTAATGGTTTCATCATTTTTCTCTTGTCGAATTTGGTTCCATCAATACTGATTTGGTGGTGTTGGTTAATTCTGGTCATTTTGATGAAACCAATATTAGTTTGGCAGTGTCAGTTTATTCTTGTTTTGGCTTAAATCATTCTGATGTTGAGATTAATTCTAATCTTTCTGATGAAACCACAAGAACTGTGTTGATTAATTTTAGTCATTCTGATGAAACCATTTTTGGTTCCATTATTTTCCCTTTGTTAGATTTGGTTCCATCAGAACTGTTGGTGGTGTTATTCTATTTTGGTCTTTTTGGTGAAACCATTTTTGGTTTCATCAGATTCCTTTTGTTATATTTGGTTCCACCAAAACTGTTGGTGGTTTTAGTTTGTTCTTGTTTTTTCGATGAAACAATTTTTTAATATCATACGGACAATTTTCTTTTGCATGTCTAAACATTGAGACATTTATTTTTGTAATTTCAGGGAAGATTGTGGACTTCATATTTGTTATTACATGAAGAGCCTCTTGAAGGGAAATCATGAAATCTCATGAGGTGAATATATCAAAAAAGGTGGAAAACATGAGAGCGAATCTTTCCTACATGATGTTGGTGGACAAACCACCGAAAAATTAGAAAAGAAGAGACTACTGTCATTGCAGACACAAAAATTAGTGTAATATCAGCTCGTTGTAATACTTGTAATAGCCTTTTGCAACATTATCTGTTTTCTTTAAAAATGCTTACAACAGCAAAAGATTTAAATGTTTTATGAATGGTTTCAATTATGATTATCACATTTATGTTTATTGGCACCACCTGCAACTTAACCCAAACCATATTGATATACTGGACAGGCAGCGAAATGTTATATGGTTATAACTATTTTATGATGAAACCAAAAAGGGTTCCAGCATGTTTTGGTTCCATTATAACAGTAAATATGATGAAACCAAAAAGGGTTCCAACATATTGCAGGTCCTGATCCTGATTTAAAGTCTTAATCGTGGCATGTATTATTAACTTAAACCCAGTTGCATATAACAATAATATGGCCGGTAATACAGGGTTCGTTTGTGGCCTTCAAACACACATATACAAGAACTGGGGATGTTAATATTTAAAGGAAAAATTATGATATATTTATAGGCATGGAATATGTTCATGTTCTAAGGCACTTGTGTTATTACACCCAAGCATAAAACTACAACATAAGACACACCAAGCATAATTTGATATATTGCACTAACCTACTACAATAGTCTAACAAAAAATCTCAAATAATATCTAGTCATTTTAACATTAGTGATACAATTAATGTTATTTTTCTCCATCCATAATTCATATATGTTTACTTAGAAATCATATCTATATATGTTTAGGTGATAACATGCAGTATCTTCAAGTGATCTTTTAGTTTAACATAAAAGTTAAAATGATGAAACCAAAAAAGGTTCCAACATATTTTTGTTCCAAATATAACAGTAAAAATGATGAAACCAAAATGGGTTCTAACAAATTGCAGCTGAAACCAAAAGGAAAAACATAATCTTAATAAAACAAAATGAAACACCAGCAGAAAATTACACAATTAATTGTAAGAAAAATATAGACAATAAAATGAATTCTCAAAACATAATAAAGTGTAAAACATCAATTTAACAATGTCGGAGAATCTTCATGAAGATCACACATCGTTTTCATAAGTTGCAATCGTGTTTGATGGAGATTCGACTACTACAATTAGATCAATCTGAAGATGATCGAATTGATAATTCGAATGATTAAACTGTACCTTCTCTTCTTTTATCGAATTAAACTGAAAATAATTCCAGATCTGAAAAACAGAAGTTCTTCAATTTCTTAAACACTGAAAATCAATTTTCAGATATATTTCGAAGCATTCAAATCTATGATTTCTTCGCTACTTCAACTAAACTGAAACAAAAACGAGATCTCAAAAATAATTTATGAGATGATCAGATCGAAATTAAAGTTAAAAATTGTTTATGAATTGAAAATGTTGATGAAATAGGAAGAATCAGAATTATTTGAACCATAAAATCCAAATACATGAAGATTTTTGTGGAGAAGATCTCGAATTCTCTGTGTAAATCTGATCTCTACAATTTCCATATCTGTTTCCGCCTAAATTTTCATTCTAAACATCGTATATACATAGGGAAGGATAAAACTAGAATTGTAAAATTTAATAAAAACTAAATTTACCGATGTTAAATGAAAATGGGGTTTTTGTTCCGTTTTTATTATATATGGTTCTTATGGAGGCCAAATAATATGGTTGGTGTATTGGTAATTCAAAGAGTATCACCTAGATTTTTTAGAACTTATTGTGTTTTTAAAAAGGACCAAACAAACAGTTGACTGGGTCAATTGGACCAAACTAACTCTAATATATTATTCTTATGACCAATTGTTATTTCCTACTTGTGCAAACTACAAATGGCTCAACTAATTAGTGATGGAGGGAGTAGCAGATACTAATTACATATCAATCGATATGTCAAAGAACTCAAGTCTTTAAACTCACATGTGCAAAAGAGCGTGGATACAAACGAGCGAACAGACGCGACTCTAGCACCGGGAAACGGGTTCCCGAAAGAAACGGCGTACCAAACGGTTAAGATTTGGTTAGCGAAACTACTGAATTTTGAATGGGTCCCACACTCACTTATTACAATGACCAAATTACCCTTTCACTCCACGCAGAACAGTAATAAGACCTTTCCTCCAAAACTCCCGCCCATGCAAATCAACGAGTATATATTCTGTTTCTCTCTCTAATATCTTTCCTTTCATTAATTAATCACTCTCTGTAAGATCAGAGAAAAAACCTAACCCTAAAAAACACAAAAACAAAAAAAAGTTACAGAGGGGGAGAAGAAAGACAGAGATTTTCGCTTTTGTTTTTCTTCTTCTGATTATTTCATCTTATTTGATTAACTTGAAGCATATATACAGAGGGGTTTTTGGAAATGGCTGCTACTCCTACAATGCCAGCCAGTCAGACTTCACCACCCCCTTCTTCTACAAACGCATCAGCAACTATTCAAGTTCCTGCATCACTTTATGTTGGTGATCTGCATTTCGATGTGACTGATTCACATTTGGATGAGTTATTCTCTAGGTTGAAGAATTTCGCTTCCGCTCGGGTTTGTAGAGACTCTGCAACTGGACGATCTCTTGGTTATGGTTATGCTAATTTCATTACTCCTGACGATGGTATTCATATTTATCCAAAACGATTTTTTGGTTGAATTGTGTTTAGGTTATTTGTTTGATTTTGTGATCTGGATTTGGTTTTCTTAATGGAATTAGAGATCATTTGTTATAGAATTCGGAAGAATTTTTGTTAAATTTTGGGATCATTTGTTTTTTTTTGTTGTTGTCATTTTTTTGATTTTTGTGTTTGTATTTGGTGCTTTTTGAGGATAGCAATTCGGGCAATTGAGAAGACAAATCACACTTTACTGAACGGGAAATCGATAAGGGTTATGTGGTCTAATCGTGATGCAGAAGTCAGAAAGAGTGGGATTGGTAATTTGTTTGTCAAGGTACGTGTACTCTCCATTGAACACTAGATATGTGCGCAGATAGTAATGTAAATTGATTCAGATCAGATGGGAATTGAATGTCATGTTTTGTGTCTTTGGATACTCTTGCTTAGAACTTGAATGATTCAATTGATAATGTGAGGCTTCAAGAGGTGTTTTCGGAGTTTGGTAACATTATGTCTTGCAAAGTTGCAATGTCCCAAGATGGGAAGAGCAAAGGATATGGCTTTGTTCAGTTTGAGTCAGAGGAATCCGCAAATCAGGCCCTTGAAAAGCTTAATGGCTCCACTGTTGAAGGAAAACAAATGTATGTCCTATTCTCAATTTAGTGTCAATGTCTTTCTCTTTGTAATTTTCCCCATTTTCTTTTCATATTTGTTGGGTCCTGGGCAATTCATTGTTCCTGGAATCGTCTACACTTGTTGCTGTTTTCTCATATTTATATATCTTTACAAATGATTTACCTGCAGATATGTTGCCACCTTTGTGAAGAAAAGTGATAGGGCTTTACCAAGCCCTGATTCTAACTATACTAACTTATACATGAAGAATCTGGATCTTGAATTGACAGAAGAACAACTCCAGGAGAAGTTCTCTGTGTTTGGGAAAATTACTAACTTGATTGTTACCAAGGACAACAATGGGAAGTCAAAGGGTTTTGGATTTGTCAACTTTGAAATCCCTGAAGATGCAAAACGGGCAACAGAGGCGATGAATGGAACACAACTAGGTCGGTTCTGTTACTTGGTTATTTTGGGTAGTGCTTAACCCCCACTTTTAACTTGCTAAACCTGATTTGGTGTGTTTTGTGTTGGCTACTAGGTTCAAAGGTCATATATGTCGGACGTGCACAAAAGCGATCAGAGAGAGACCAAATTTTACGTCGCCAGTACGAGGAAAAGCGCAAGGAGCAAATCCAAAAATATAAGGTAGTCACTGTAAATGTAAAATGTATTTTTCATTCTTTTTAGTTTGGTTTTCCTCTTTGATGCATATAAGTGTTGTCTGTCAAATTAGGGTTCAAATGTATATGTTAAGAATATCGAAGATGGAGTTGATGAGGATGAACTCCGTGAACATTTTAGCCAGTGTGGCACAATTACTTCTGTAAAGCTGATGCGTGATGATAAGGGAATATGTAGAGGCTTTGGATTTGTTTGCTACTCTACTCCCGAGGAAGCCAACAAAGCAGTAAGCACCTTCCATGGTGAGTTGATCCTTACCCTTCCATGGTCATGTATACACAGTTAGTAAGTTGTCAAAATTAGACTTCAAGGTTGCTTAGCATAGGAACAAAGGGGAATGGCCTCATGATCTCTGTGTTTAATCTGTGCTCATGGGACAGCATAGGAAGATTTTTGAGCCAGAGCATGGTGAGCGGAAACATTTGATTGAGACAGGCCATGGAGATGGAACTCACTCATATTTTACACTATATATAACTAGCAAATTTAGAAAATTGAAAAGATTCCTCATGCATTCGTTTCAAACTTTCGACTCATGATTTCTCTTCATAATAATCATTAAACAACATGCTATTTGTCATTGTTACACATGTACAGGATACATGTTTCACCACAAGCCTCTTTACGTTGCCATTGCTCAACGGAAAGAGGACAGACAAGCACAATTGCAGCTGCAATATGGGCAGAGAATGGCAGGATTAGCAGGATCCTCAGCTGCTGTTATACCTGCTGGATATTCTCCTCTATACTACACACCTCCTGGTGTTATTCCACAAATGCCTCCAAGACAGGGGCTAATGTATCAACCTTTAGGTATGAGACCAGGATGGAGGGCCAATGGATTTCTTCCTACTGCCAGACCAACATTCCAGCCTGTGCCACTTCACATGGTTAGTTTCTGAATATTTGTCTTTGGGCGTACAAAAGAAAAGATAAATTTAGCCGAATGTGGGGATACAACTGGATTATAATGATTTTCCCTTTTCTTTTACAGATGCCAGGCGCTCCTAGACCGCACAGGCACAACAGGGGTAGGATGACAGGGCCTATGTATTCTCCGGCTGGTGTCCCATTTAGGCCACATTTACAACACCAACCCACTCAAGCAACGAATTCAATGAAAGACTCGAATAATCCCCAGGTATGGATATTTCTACAATTTACTTATACGTTCTTATAAAATCCTAGTATCACTGATAAAGTAGGAAAGTGTTATTTTATCAGAATTAGAAGTGCTCTGAAGCATCATTTTGATTTGATAGCGGCCTGGTCAGGCCAAATATGTACCAAACGGGCGGCAGCATGAGAGGAGCAATGGATCTGCTGCTTCTGATGCTGGTTCACAGGGTGGATTGGAAATGTTGAGTAGCATGCTTGCTGCTGCTTCCCCTCAGCACCAAAAACAGATACTTGGGGAGTATCTCTTCCCACTCGTCCAGAACCTTGAGGTGATTTTTTCTTATTGTTGATAGTTAGTCTAATGGATTACACTATTATTGGTACATCGTATTTGCAACTGTTAAATCGCCACATTGAAGATAGCATTAATAAATTACGTTTATTTTTTTCCAACTGGAGGAGCCCATTTGTGGTATTCTTGATTGTCGATTTTGATCATCGTGTGTATATTGTTGCTTGGGTGGGGGTTTGCAGCATGAACTTGCAGCAAAAATAACTGGAATGCTACTTGAGATGGACAACTCAGAATTGTTACTATTATTGGAATCGCCAGAGTCATTGGCAGCTAAAGTGGATGAGGCAGTACAAGTGCTCAAGCTCTCCAAGGCAAAAGCAGCTGCTGGTAATGGTCAAGAAGTCATACATTCCAATAATTTTTTATCCACTGAGGTTGCGGTCAATTAAACACGATTGAGTGCCGCCCACCTGCCTGCAATTGGATTTTTGGGGTGGACATATGAGGCGTGAATTTTTTACAGTACACGATTGGAATTTAAAAAAACCTTTTACAAGAATTTTTGATAGTACACCATTGGAATTTACAAACTTTCTGAACTCTTTTTTATTTTATTTTTTCTCCTGTTAGGATTGTCTTTCTAGTTCATTTATTAGACTTGGACGATATATATATAGAGCGATAAAGAGAGCATTTTGCTTGTATTCATGTTTTTGCTCTCTTGGGGTCTGATCTGATTCAGAATTGAGGATGATGTTTTTAAGTTTTTTGATATTGAGTTGATAGTGAAGATGACATTCTTTTTCTTACATTTATGTTGGCTTGAAAATCTTTTCCATTTCATTTCTTTCTCGTCATGCTGAAGTAATATCAACGCAACTAATGTTGTAGTTATGGAGGCTTTTTTAGTTAGTTTGATAAATTAAATGTGATAATTCCTCTGTTGACTACAGGAGCATTAGTGCATTACCTCCCCCACTTGATATTGATTTCAGTTTAATCCATAATTACTGAACTCCATCATAAAAAGCATCATCAACATACTCTCCAAAAGTATGCCACATTTTTAGCCTGATAATCTTATTTATCACCCAAAGCAACTAACTTTCTTATTACCAAGGAAAAGCCTTCTGCGCCGCGACAAGATTTTGTGAGATCTTCATCAGTGAGGTGATCATTGGTTATTTCTCAATGGGGTGCATTTTGTGTCTCTCAAACAATGATCATTGGTTGATTTTAAATGGGGTTACAATTCGAACATCGAACCTGATCTAACGAGATATCCGCATAATTTTCGATAATTGTATATAGATTAGGTGCCTGGTGCCCAAAGTATTTTACAATTAATCTTCTTCTTTTTTTTCTTTTCTATAAACCTAAGTCTTTGTATCCTACTATAAGTTTCTTGATATTATTCTTCTGAATTTTCATATATTTTTCCAAATTTAGGAACCCATTGTCTACAAATATAGTGCTAATTCCCCAACTAGAAAAAAATACTACATAGCACAACTGACAACCCTATGGAATGAATGCAAATGCAGCTCCTTAATGCTTTCCCCATTGAGAAAGTTGCATTGCTTTTTTTCTCTACACTACTTAGAATTGTCAAAGTTATTCTATGGATGTCTACATCTTCGGAATCTTTATGACTTTCTTTCTTTCTTTTTTTTCTCCTTTGACCAAGTAGCTTTTCTACACACAGAAAAAAAAGTATCTGATCCCAAATAGCCTTTTGTTTATATCCTCATCTTGACCCTACTTTTGTATATAGAATCATTCAAGCCTATCTTAGCAACAACTTTCATATACTTGGAAAATCCGTACATTCCAGGAATATTCAAAAGCTAAAACATGCATGCACACAGTTCACATACATACACACATATACTATACCACCGTTGTATTAAACATCTTCTAATCAAAAGCGTTCACGCAAAAATTAGAAACTACTGTGTACGCATATATCTCACTGTCAAACACGTGTATATAAAAAGATACGTGGAAAGCATGCAGGCCAAAACATTAAAACATGATGCGATGCGAAACACCAAATAAACTCCGAGGAGTTACTTTATCTCATCCCCAAAAGAGAAGCTAAGATCAAGGGTGGAGAGAAAGTTAGCTGACACAGACGTGACAGGGGCAGAAGACACTTGTCTGACACGAGCAGACCTCTCAACTACCCACATTAAACACTCTGAGCGGTGTACGTGTCGATCAACCTGTGGAACGAGCGAGGATGCATCTGCGGGATCAAGGGGCAAACGCAGACCTCTGCGTGATAGACGCAAGAACACAAGAAAATAAGGTTCCAACGGCCTTCAGAGATGGGTCCCACATTCTAACCTTATAAATACCCCGTCTCCACCAAGAGGAAGGGGGATCGGCAAAATCAGGAAGGGAAGGAGAGAGAGAGATTGCAAGTGTAAGTTAATCCTTTAGAAGAGAGAAACATGTAAACCCAAAAGTCATTCGACTATTCGTGTAACCGTGAAGAATATAGTAAAACAACAAACCCCGTGGACGTAGGCCTTAGTGCTGAACCACGTAAACCTTGGTCTTGTTTACATTTCAGCACTTTATATTTATTTAACCCCATGGATCTTTACTTATACGTTTTGCTTTCTTTATTTGTACTTATATCCCGTGCGCAAACGCCTCGCATGGAGTTGTTAGATGAGGCTATGATAAACCCGAAGGTTTTGAGCCAAGGAATCAACACTAGGATATCATCATCACAAATCTCTTTAGATGATGATGATTGATTGTGAGCATTCGGATGCCTTCGTGATTTGTGTGTTCACAAACGCCTCGCATGGAGTTGTTAGATGAGGCTATGATAAACCCGAAGGTTTTGAGCCAAGGAATCAACACTAGGATATCATCATCACAAATCTCTTTAGATGATGATGATTGATTGTGAGCATTCGGATGCCTTCGTGATTTGTGTGTTCACAATTTGGCGCTAGAAACAGGGACTTCGTCCCGGTAAAAGATTTATCTTGTCCTGTGATTTCATTTTAAATTGGCATATGATTGCTCTGATTTATCAGCTCGGACCGTATAGATCATTTGTTAACTGTATTGTATTCAAAAACCCACCTTTTATCTTCGATAAGATTTATTGTTTTAATCCGTGGATTTACGATTTTCTTTAGATCTCGTGCGAACCCGTCTCTCTGGGGTTTTTTTTCGTAGTTCTTATACTAAGGATCTCCTTTAATAAAACTTTAACCCGTGTATTGTAACTTGCGTGTATTAATCCTCTCCTGGAAGAATGTATTTCGCCAACTAACCCGATTCACGCGGATATTCCCGTTTTTTGTTTGAAATTCCTTATGCAGAAAGAACGTATTGTGAGTAAAGAAGGCGAGTTTCTGCGAGATTTCATTGTCAACAAAAGGACACGTGATGGAAAAGACGCAGGAAGCAGGAAAATCCAAAGCTTTGTCAAAAGAAACACCCAGGACAACCCCGGTCATCACCCGAAGCAAGCAGAAAGGAGACAAAGCTAAAATGACCAGTCAAAGGCAAGATACTGCGGAAATCACTTCACCTATGAACGCTAATTCAGTTGCAGCGGCGGCTCTCAGAGCAGCGGCGACAAAGTACGGTGCGGCTGCGGTAGTCCCGAAGGATGCAGAGGCTAGCAATACTTGCGTCATGAATCAACTTAATCAACCAAGAGAAAGGGTGGATGAATCCAGAACATTCCAACCCGTGCACCTTCTCACTTTTGGAATGCCACCAACAAATGATCAAAATCAAACCATACCGGCGGCTCTAGCACCACAGAGGGGCACTCACCCCAATTTGGAAATGCCAGCAACCGAAGCTGAACCTCTGCCACCTTTAGTGCAGACCGTAGAGGAAGGCGGCACCATGGCCGTAGTAGCACGCGCTGGGACTCCCAATCAGGGGTCCAACCAATCACATCGACTGATGGCTGAGCTTGAGGAACTGAAGAAGAGCCAGCGGGTTTATGCAGATGCTGTAGCCCTGTTGGCCAGAGAAAATCAAGATTTAAAGGAGCGGATTGCTCTAAGCACGATGACCAGCCAACAACTTGATGAAGCAAACTCCAAAGCACCAGAGCCAAACCGAGACTGTAGAGTCGTCATAGCGGCTAATGAAGACGCGACAAGGGGAAGTAGCGTATCTGACCCGGATTATGACGACGGAGAGTCAGACGGTAACGAGCAGAAGAATTTAAGGCACCACCGCGCGATGGAAGAGCTACGAGATGAGATGATGGCCGAGATCAGGAAATTAAAAAATAAACAAGGCGGGGGGAGGTTAGAAGAGGTCATGAGAGAAGCTAACTCCACGCCCTTAACTCATCGCTTGGCCAACACCCCTATTCCACTGAAATGCCCTGTCCCAACGTTCGAATGCTATGATGGATCCAGTGACCCTGCTGCACATATTCGGTACTACAACCGTGTCTTAGCTAGATGGGGTCAGAACGACGCCGTACTCTGCAGATACTTCCCGTCAAGCCTGAAGGGATCGGCGTTATCATGGTTCGATAATCTGCCACCAAACTCCATCCACTCATACGACCAACTCGCAGAGAAATTTTTAAGAACGTACATGTACAACAAGACTGTAAACACCGGAATGGATAAGCTCTTTTCACTAGCGATTGGCTACAAGGAAACCACGAGGGAGTACACTAACAGATGGCACAAGATCTGCCAAGCCATAGGGAGCGTGGACCCAGTGGTAAGCATCAATTTCTACAAATGGGGCTTAGACCGAATGAGTCCCCTATTTGTTGAAATTCATGGGAGCGTGCCTAAGACAGAGGGAGATCTTTGAATAATTATCGAAAAGCACGCTCGACTTGAAGAAATTCAACGGGAAAACCCGAGGGCATATCCGCAGAGGTCTCACCGCACCAATTCAGCAGAACAAACCAATGGGGCCAAAAGGAGTTGCTCAGGGGAGAGACCTCACGAAGATAGGAAGGAACGAAGGGATGAACGAAGAGCAGGTGACCGAAAATTCGAAGATCAAGTTTACACGAAACTCAACGCTAGCTATGCTCGTATCCTACGAGAAATCAAAGGGAGGGAAAACTTGGAGTGGCCATGGTCTAAGGGAAAGCAGCCCCCGAGATCCGAGAAGTCTAAAGATTACTGTGAATATCATTGTTTCAACGGACACCAGACCGAAAAGTGCAAGAACCTTAAAATAATGATCCAAAAATTAATTGATGCGGGAGAGCTCAAACATTACGTACGAAAGGATGTTACCGAGGACAGATCCAAGCGAACCAAACCATTCCAACTTCCGGAAGGAAACCGAACAATCAACGCTATCTCGTGTTCTGAAGCCACTGGACCCTCACTTACAGCGCAGATAGGAAAGAGGTTACGGAAGCAATTCGAAGACCGCTGCGAATTATATAAGGTTGATGGGATAGTGGAACAACACGGAAGCAATTCGAAGACCCTCACAAACAAGGAACAACAATAGCAGAGAATTTACAAATCAACACAGCGTAAAACAATGGAAACAAAGAAAAGAAAAACTTACCGGCAAAAACAGCAGCAGAAGAAACAAACAGTAGAAGCGGGCGTGATTAATGCTAAGGTGGAGAGAATTTAAGGTCACAGGTTCAATGAAGACTGACAGAGAATTTAAGGTCACAGGTTCAATGAAGACTGACAGAGAATTTAAGGGCTGAAAAACAAAGAATGAAAACTGAGAGAATGTTTAGGAAGAATGAAATTAATTTTCTTTCTCTCCTTAATATACCCGAAAGAAAGAGAAGGAAATTAATGGAGGAATGGGAAACGTGCCCGTTACATAAGCAGTTAATGCACGAATAAAAGACGTGCCCGAGTATCTAGGAGAAGTTATTAGGAGTGAGAAGAATATGCGACGATGGTTTTTCTTCAAGGCACCCATTAGACATTCAAGCCCGAAGAAAAGGGGCAAATTGTGTACACATATATCTCACTGTCAGACACGTGTATATAAAAAGATACGTGGAAAGCATGCAGGCCAAAACATCAAAACATGATGCGCTGCGAAACACCAAATAAACCCCGAGGAGTTACTTTATCTCATCCCCAAAAGAGAAGCTAAGATCAACGGTGGAGAGAAAGTTAGCTGACACGGACGTGACAGGGGCAGAAGACACTTGTCTGACACGAGCAGACCTCTCAACTACCCACATTAAACACTCTGAGCGGTGTACGTGTCGATCAACCTGTGGAACGAGCGAGGATGCATCTGCGGGATCAAGGGGCAAACGCAGACCTCTGCGTGATAGACGCAAGAACACAAGAAGATAAGGTTCCAACGGCCTTCAGAGATGGGTCTCACATTCTAACCTTATAAATACCCCGTCTCCTCCAAGAGGAAGGGGGATCGGCAAAATCAGGAAGGGAAGGAGAGAGAGAGATTGCAAGTGTAAGTTAATCCTTTAGAAGAGAGAAACATGTAAACCCAAAAGTCATTCGACTATTCGTGTAACCGTGAAGAATATGGTAAAACAACAAACCCCGTGGACGTAGGCCTTAGTGCTGAACCACGTAAACCTTGGTCTTGTTTACATTTCAGCACTTTATATTTATTTAACCCCATGGATCTTTACTTATACGTTTTGCTTTCTTTGTTTGTACTTATATCCCGTGCGCAAACGCCTCGCATGGAGTTGTTAGATGAGGCTATGATAAACCCGAAGGTTTTGAGCCAAGGAATCAACACTAGGATATCATCATCACAAATCTCTTTAGATGATGATGATTGATTGTGAGCATTCGGATGCCTTCGTGATTTGTGTGTTCACAAACGCCTCGCATGGAATTGTTAGATGAGGCTATGATAAACCCGAAGGTTTTGAGCCAAGGAATCAACACTAGGATATCATCATCACAAATCTCTTTAGATGATGATGATTGATTGTGAGCATTCGGATGCCTTCGTGATTTGTGTGTTTACAACTACTTTAGCAGCTAAATCACTTGAAACATTGTCTTGATTCAGCATGGTAATGATAGATTGCAGTTCTTCAACTACATCTTTCATGCTAGGCCTCTCCGTCTTCTTTTCTCGGAGACATGCCAGTGCTAGATCAGCAAAGAGTTTCATACTTGTCAGTGTTGTAGTGTAAGGCTCATTGTCCAGCAACTTACTGTCGATTACCTCCATCATTGCATCACTACTGACTAGTCTGTTCACGTATACTGCCAGGTTTACGTCGTCTTGATCTCGTGTGAAATCGATAGCTTTCTGGGAAGTAAGGAGTTCGAGTAATACAACTCCGTAACTGTAAACATCGCTTTTGTCGGTTAACTGGTAGTTTCTATAGTATTCAGGATCCAAGTATCCTAGTGTTCCTTGTGCACAAGTCGAAACATGGCTCAACCCCGGGACAGCTAACCGGGAGAGTCCGAAATCTGCCACTTTTGCGTTCATATTCTCATCTAATAGGATATTGGTTGATTTAACATCTCTGTGATAAATGGGTGTGTAAGCTGATGAGTGTAAGTAGCTCAATGCTTCAGCAGTTTGCAAACTGATTTTCAGCCTTGTTTTCCAGTTCAGAAATGAAGAGAACTTGCGCTGTAGATGATCATGGAGGGTTCCGTTGGGTATGTACTCGTAAATCATCAACGGCAATTCTGCTTCGATGCAACAACCCAAAAGTCTGACAAGATGTTTGTGATTGACTTGAGAGAGAATTCCTACTTCATTCAGTACTTGATTTGTGCTCTTAATATTTCCCACTTTAGCAGATTTAACAGCCACTACAGTGCCATCATGAAGCTCACCTTTGTATACCTCCCCAAAGCCACCGATGCCTAAGATTCGATCCTTACAAAACCCGCAAGTTGCTTTCTTGACCTCCTTCAAGCTGAATATCCTTGAGGATTTCCCTCCATTGCTTGCTTTCAACATATCTTCTCTTGATTTTGCAAGCTTCGCCTGATTGCTAACTCGTTTGAAGTTTCTTAATGCAATGACAGTTGCAGTTATGACAAGAAAGAAGGAGGAGCATATTCCAGTCGCAACCTTTAAACCCAGACTTGCGGTGGATCGGTTCTTGACCTCTCTTGAGCAAGTTCCAAGAGCCTGATCCCAGTAATATCCCTTAATGCAAAGACAACGTGAAACACCAGGCTTAGTAGAACTCGAACATGTCGAGGTTCTTGAGCAATCAAGCTGGGTTCTGCAGAGAGGTTCGGATGGTGGAGCCCACTGGATTTCTAAACCTTCTTCCCATTCACTAGCTGGTTTTCCAGTGTCGAGATGAAGGATACTTCTAAATGCTCTACAACCTGAAGCATGAAGACGTATTTTGTAAGCCGAAGGCATTCCTCCTGCAAGAAAACTACAACAAGGTTGAACCTCATTAACACATTGACGGGCACGGTTGGGGTCTACGCGTCCAGACTGTTCCAGGTACTGGTGACAGAGACTAGCGCTGCTGCAATTCAGAGGAGACACAAGAAGGCGAGGTGAGCAGTTAAAGAAGAAGACGGTATTTGAAGACGTGACGTTAAAAGGAAGTGTCTGGCTCAACCAAAGACCCTCACTGATCGGCATGTCTTGTGTAACACATGTCCCAGGTATCCATGGAGATGTTTTCACCACCATGCGGTGCATGGAAGCTTGAATTTTAAGAACAAGATATGAACTTCCATTAAGGGTGTCGAAGTAAAGCTTTTGTGTGTGAGAATCACAACGAAGAGAGTACTCAGGGTTGCCACAGTTTGGACTAGTACTTAAAGGGTATGGAACTTGCATGGAACCACAGTTTGGGCAGGTAATCTGGGAACAACAGAGATGATTAACGAATAGAAAGAAGGTAGACCAATATAGAAAAACTAGTTTTGGGTTTAGAATACTTGTCTTCATCTTCGCCAATAAAAAAAAAACACTAGGCTGAAGAGTTGGAAGTTAATGGTACAAAGACACAGATAGAAGATGGGCAATAAAAACTGGTGTAAAGAGAATAAAGTGGAGATGGCATTAACATGTGAAAAGAAGCTTTAAGTATCTAAGAAATCTTTTAATAAAGTTTGGCATTTCATAGGGCTGTTGGATTCCTTCCCATGTAGTGTTGTAAACACTTAAATCACGAAGGCATCTACGTGTTCACAACCAAAGTTCGTAATCTAGACAGACTCATATTGATGATACATTTGTGTCGATTCCTTGGCTTAAAACCCTCGGGTTTATCACAGCCTCATCTAATAACAACGTGCGAGGCGTTTGAGCACGGGACCTGAGTAAAAATAAAGAAGACCAAACATAGAAATAGAGATTCATGGAATTTTAGACGAACGTAAAGCGCTGAAATGTAAATGAGACTGGGGTTTACGTGGTTCAGCACAAAGGCCTACGTCCACGGGGTTTGTTGTTTCACTATGTATTTGAGAGTTACAAGGATAGTCGAATGACTTTGGAGTTTACATATGTCTATCTTATTGTAAAAGACTTACACTCACAATTATTCTCTCCCCTTCTCTCCTTGATTTTTCCGATCCCCTTTACTCTTGGTGGAGAGGGGGTATTTATAGGGTTAGAGTCTGGGACCCATCTCTGAGGACCGTTGAAACCTTATCTTCTTGTGTTTCGTGTCCATCCCGCGGAGGTCTTCGTTCATCACTTGATCACGCAGAACCATCCTCGTTCGTTCCACGGGTTGATCGACACGTATACTGCTCAGAGTGTTTAATGCGGGTAGTTGAGGCGCCTGCTCGTGTCAGACAAGTGTCTTCTGCCCCTGTCACATCCGTGTCAGCTAACTTTCTCTTCACCGTTGATCTTAGCTCCTTTTGGGGATGGGATAAAGTAACTCTTCGGGAGTTATTTGGTGTTCCGCGGTACGTCATGTTTTGATGTGTTGGCTTGCATGTTTTCCACGTATCTTCCTATATACACGTGTTTGATGGTGAGATATGTACACACAAGTGTGACCCATGGATTCACTTTTTCTTCTAAGAACATAACAACTAAAAAAATCTTGCATAATAATGAAATGTAATACAGAATTCAGAGTTTTCGGATTTTCATGTTATCCGTAAGGAAAGATTAACGAAAAAGAGAGGGACGAAATGGATGTACG
Source organism: Papaver somniferum (assembly GCF_003573695.1). Lineage (NCBI taxonomy): Eukaryota > Viridiplantae > Streptophyta > Magnoliopsida > Ranunculales > Papaveraceae > Papaver > Papaver somniferum. The sequence goes on from NC_039366.1 coordinate 61,873,229, forward strand.
GAAACATCATTTCATTCATTCATGAGAAAAGAAAGTAGAAAGTCTTAAAGAATAGATTTAGCAAGTGATTTTGCGTTTTATGTTTCAATTATTCATATCAAGACCGCTACAGATGATTTGCACGAATCATTATCATTGTATATTAACTAAGAAAAGATTTCATGAATCTGTATTTGTCTGCAATTTGCTAAGTGCGTGGTGGTCTTTTCAAGAATTTGTTAAAGTAAAAAATTCTACCTTCAGAACAGGCCAATAGTTGGCGCTAGAGGCCATCGTTCAAACCATAACTGTTATCATCACCACCATTTACATCGTTTCAATTTTAAAGGCGGACAAGAAACAGACACATAGTGAAGGCCATGGTGTCTGATGCATCCATCGCCAATAGAATCGATTCAGAACCAATCATGGGTCCAAGGCCATTTACTAACCAGAAGACTTCAATGATCAGTGATAGTGGGGGGACAAGTGCACAATGACCGACATTTCTCTGGAATAGTGGCGCATAAGAGGATTCCAGAACCTTTTTTTAACATAAGGAAATAGTTTCATTTTCTTACCATAAAATAAATGGTGTGAATATTTAAAGATTTACAAGCTGAATTGGAACAAATGTGCAAAGTAACATTCAAGCCACGCAAATGGGAGCACTTAGTTGAGGCAGTAACTGGGCTGACTGCCTAAGCCATTAACTGACATTGACGATATTCCTTGTGACAGGAATTATAGCTACCAATCACCAGTAATAGAATTGGATTATAGACGCCATCCTACTGACATTCATCCTCTTATTTATGACTCATTCCCGGACATACCAATTTTAGATGGAATCTACAGGCACTTGTGAAGTCATGCTGTTCCAGAATACTCAAATGCCCAGGAACATGAGGATGGTGCAAGCTCAAACTCAAATATCGAAGAAGCAGATGCCAAGGTTACTGTAGTAGAAGCTCAATCTGCATCAGCTTTGACCTGGCAGAAGTTGATACAGATGCTGATGTCAAGATAACTATAGATTTCCTGAAGAATATATCAAATAACATAGGATGGATGGCACATGCACTCTTATCAGATGCACCTCAAAGAATAAATATGCTTCATCTATTGGTTTGTACCGTTAGTTTATCAATTTGATTCTCAGATCCTGGCCCAAAAATTTACTGATGCATCCGTCTTACGTGATATGCATTCGCTTCCTTAATGCTTCTTGTATGCCTTCTTGTATCAATTTTGTTTCTTGCAATGATGTAACAGTAGACTCCTATATTAACTAAGTTACTACAAGTCTACAAAAACTAAAACTAAAAGTATACACAAAAATTAAATAGCATGCCCAAAAATTGAAAAACCATGGACAGGAAAGAGTTGTGATTTGCTAACACATACAAGCTGGACAAACACAAAATCAACCTATATAGCCCCACACATTACAACCATAATTCATAAATATGGATGTCGAGAGAAAGGTAAGTTTCTTGAAACACTAACCTTTCAAGTAGATTCATTTTTCCATCAACATATTACTGCATTTCTACCTGATGAAGACTCAAACTTTTGTTAGTATATTTCTGACTGTATCACCATGTTTTATTCCATTTGGTTTAGTATGCGGGTGAGGGGGAAAATTCGTGAAATTACCCTCACCTGTACCTGAACGAGGGAGGTGATGCAACAATTTACTTGTACATGGGGTGAATTCAAACCTATGGTACTGTTGCGGATTCCTGCATCCAGTTCAGTTGGTTCTCAGATACTTTCTTTTTAGGTCGAAATTTCAGCTGCATCATTCTGATTGATCTTATGTAGCTAATTATAACAACCCAACTATCTTTAGTGTTCATCAACAACGTGGCTTTGAATATTGTGCTTTTGATACCTCAAAAACTTGAAAAAACACTGTTTTTCTTCTAACAGGGTAATCAGTTAAACAGAGCTGTAACCAGGAATCTTTTCAATTCTTTTTTTCTTCATCATCTCTCTCACTCTAGCAACTTCCTTCCATAAACCAACTCCTGCATAAATATTTGATAACACAACATAAACTCCATCGTTCCACGGTTCTAATTCTTCTAATTTCTTTGCCACATATTCTCCCATTTCCATATTTCTCACAAGCTCCCATCAATGCACCCCATATTGCAGCATTTGGCTTCATAGGCATTCTCTCAACCAACACTTTAGCTTCTTCTATCAATCCAGCTCGTCCCAACAGATCAACCATTACACCATAATGTTGTATCCTAGGATTAATACCGTAAGTTTGCTTCATCATATCAAAGTAATTTTTTCCTTCACTTACCAATCCTCCATGAACGCAAGCACTCAATACTCCGATGAATGTCACACTATTAGGAGGAACTCCATCCAATCTCATGTCCCGAAAACAGTCAAGTGCTTCGCTTACACACCCATGCATTGCATAACCTGTTATCAACGATGTCCACGTAGATACATTGCGACATACTACCCTTTCAAAAACTTTATGTGCTAAATCCATTCTGCCACACTTCCCGTACATGTCTACAAGAGAATTCGACATCAAAATATCTGATTTCTCTATAGTTCTCGCTTGAATAACACATTTATGCAACTGAAGACCTAGTTCCAAGTTGCCTAATCTTCCGCAGGCGGAAGTTATACTAACCATGGTAACACCATCCGGTGCAAAACCTTCTTTCAATAGTTTGATGAACATATGTATAGCTTCTTTTGCATTTCCTCCTTGAGCAAGTGCTCCTATAATGGCATTCCAGGAACCCAATTCTCTATCAACATTTTGTTCGAACACTTTGCGTGCAATTCCAAATTCCCCCGCCTTGGAATACAAACTAATTAGAGCACTTTCACAAAACTCATTTGATTCAAGCCCATTCTTTATAACAACTGAATGAAATTGCCGCCAATTTACCACATCAAGAAGCCGACAAGCAGCTTTTAACACAATGGGAATCGTATAATTATCGGGCGAGACACCGGAACGCAACATCACGAGATAAACTTTAAGTGCGGCAGATGGAATTTCACTCCTAACATAAGATCCCATAATGTTGTTCCATTGGAATGTACCAGGGTACAATTCTAGCATATATGTTCGGATAATCTGGCCATAAACATGATTTAGTTCTCTCACGCTGGTACAATTTGACAAATGATTTGCAAAAGTTTGGGCTGAGTTTGAACCAGAAACCAGAGATTTAATGTTTGTTGTATATTTGAACATCCCAATCTGGTGGGAATGGAAATGTCTGTAATGGAAAGGAGAAATAAGTTTTTGGGGTTCTTTAATCTTAGAAAGGTTTGATAAGAGGGAGTGAATCGACGTCATAATATAAAACCTTGAATCCGAAGCTTTTTCTCTCGCAGCTAGAAACTCATTCGGAAAGGTGTAGAGAAAACTGCATCTCATGAGCACTTGACAGCCTACGCAGTGTCGCGCCATCCTGGCTGCACACTGACTTGGCCTGTAATTCTGTAACGCGTAATCATTATGCGTCACTTACATGACCGTAACAATAACCCATTAGGCCAAGCATTATGGTGCAAGGCATCCGTTCCCTCACTATGGTGCCCTTTTTTTCCAATCCTGTTATAGGGGCATCATGATCCATTAGAGGGACGGTAACCTAATAAGACAAAAAGGGTCATTACATGATAATTCATGCCACCCCTTATCAAAAAAAATATGGAAATGACCAATTAACCGTTATTATTTAATAATCAAGATTAGTGATGATAATTAAGATTAATGTTGATAATCAAGATTAGTGTTGATAATTAATTTTCACTTATAATAACTCTAAAATCAGATTTTTAGAGTTGAAAAAAAAAGTTGTGAGGAGAAGAAAAAAGACATTTTTGTGAAACCCTAGATTTTGATTCACTCAACCAAAATGAGTGATTCCAGTGACAAATTTAAGATGGGTGAATCTCTAAATTAGTTCCCATTAGCTTTTTGTCGCTCAAAATTATCTAAAGTACGTAAAAAAATCGAAACTTTTAAAATTTCAGAAGAACTTACGGTTGGAATTTAGCTCGTTACCAACCGTAACTCTCAGTTACGGTTCCAAAAGTATCGAATACCAACCGTAACTGGTTCAATTTGGGAAAAATCCAATCGTAATACCAGTTACGGTTGGTAGAATGACAACATATAGCAACCGTAACAAATTACGGTTGGTAACTAATGAATCGAGATCAACCGTAATTAACCTACGGTTAGTAAGGTTATTTGAGTTACAAGTCGTAACTCAAATACGGTTGGTAACAGTGATGCAATTACAAACCGTACGTAAAAAGAAAATGAAACATCCAGGAACTTAAGTAACGAGACCAACCGTAAGTAATTTACGGTTGGAAAAAAAATTCGTAACTGAATATTTTATCTCAAAATCAAGAATTTACGGTTGGTATTTGAGTTAAATGAACCGTAACATCAACCAAATCTATAGTTACGGTTCCAATTGGAGTTATTACCAACCGTAACTCACATGCAACACAGAAATTTCAATTTCAATTTTGATCCAAAACCCTAATTTTTGATACAAAACTAACTTAAATCAAACACAATAAACAAAACTCTAACTGGGTCTTTTGGAAATATAGTTTTCAATCAACGATTATCAATTTTTCAAATCGTTGATTAATCGAGGACGATGAAAACTTCAATTTTAATGGAGGAGGAGAAGAGAAGAGAAGATGAAAAAAATCAAAAAAACTGTTTTGGTTTTTCTGATTCCATTAGGTTAAAAATAGGAGTAGGGTAATCTGGTCAATTTACATCCCCTATAGGACATCCCCTAACTAATAAGAGGGACATTGCTATCACCCTTGCCGCCCCTTTAACAGGATTGTTTTTTCCTTTTCTGCACGATACGGCTTCCGTATTTTTTTTCCCAGTTTTTTTTCCAATAGAAATATATTTGTCTAGGTAAAAAAATATATTTTAGAGTAAAAAAAAGATATATAATAGGTAAAAAAGAGATATAATAGGTAAAAAAAAGAGTAAAAATGGAAAGTTTTAAGGTAAAACTTTAAAAACCAGAAACGAAAACTCAGTAGTCATGTAAAATGCTTTGGCAACTCAGTGGCCGTATCAACTGCCATACGACTACTGAGTTTCCGTAAAGCGTAAATTTATTCGACTACTGAGTTGTCGTGTGATTTCCTTTCCCTACAAGGTGGATCAGATCTGATCCACTATGCCTCGTAAAAAAGGAATATCCTACTCATATAGGGATATGGGATAGAGCTGTCAAACGGGCAAGCTAGGGTCAACCCGGCCCTAGCTTGCCAACCCGTACTAGGGTTAGGGTCAACCCTAGCCCTATTACTATTCACGAACAAGCTGAAAACCGCAACCCTAAACCTAGACGGGTCAACCCTGACGGGTTGGCGGGTTGGCTTGTTAATGTTATCAATTTAAAAATTAAATTTAAAATTTAGGATTGTTTAGGATTATTCATTTAGTAAAGGTCGAACCTAGGTCAATTTGGTGTTTAACTAAAAGCCCCACCACTGAGTTGTAAAGTGGACGTTTTTATTGCCACTTAATCAACGAGATAGCCGGTTAGGACGCTTTAGTTTTCTTAGGCAGAGAACCCTAACATCAACTAAGCATTTTACTTTTTTTTTTTATCATTTTATAAGTTTAAATTAATGTGAGTAAGACTAACTCACTGTTTAAATTATGCTAGTCCTTTTATCAATTTAGGACATCCCGAATAAATATGTGATTGATGAATCTAAGTTGTAATTTAATTTATTGATTGATTATTTAAAATCTAAAAATTGTTATATTTGTTTGGGTAGATCCAAAATTAGCTTTATTTATTGATTTAAAATTAACTAATTCTAATATATGTTTGCAAATCATGGATTTTAAAGAGTTGGTGGGATTGAGGGATATATTTATTAATTTTGACGGGTTGACGGGTAACCCACGGGTTGGCCCTTGCCCGGCTTGTTTTCTAGTAGTTGTATATGCCAACCCTAACCCGACCCGTTTAGATAACAAGCCAAGCCGGGCCGGGTTGAAACAAGCCGGATTAGGGTCAACCCGCAAACCGGGTTATAAATTGACAGCTCTAATACGGGAGATCATGATGGATGGATTTTTAGCTTTTTCCCAACATACGAGGGATAGGTAGGGAAAAGGGGCACGATAGTGCTTGGCATAAGAAATTTGGAGTAAAATTGCATCCACCGGAAATAAATATATCGAGCTCAGTCCGCGAGTTCCAAATCACTGTACCGATTATTTTACTGGGAAAAGCATCCATATAGAAAATACGAGCAGCCCCAAAAATGCGTTCCCAGTAAGTTACTGGAGTACCCGCTGTTATCCCTTTCATCCTCACTCACACATCTTGACTTCCATCGTTCAGCTCCAGTTAATTAGGGTTTTAAAAAGAAACCCAAATGAGAAACTAGGGTAAATTGTTATGACCTAGATAAAGTATCTTTGTAGTGTGGGAGGTAGTTAATGGGGTTATCACGATTAGGTTCGAAATCATTTAGATGAGATTGAAGGAGTTGATCATTTATCAGACAGGTATAAGCTATTGCCAAAGAGGTAATCTTTATCTCACTACTCTGTGATGTTTGTTTAATCTTGTCGATATCATGACATTTAACTACAAATCACACAATTATTAGGAATGTATTCGAATCTAGTTGCTTTTTTGTTTATATATATCGGGTGTGAATTTGCTTTTTCATATTGGGTTGTCTTGTTCATGCTGTTGGTTTTAGTAGAAAGCATTTGAATAGAAGGGACCTTTTGCAAATTCATAATTAGATACCCCATAGGTAATTGCGCTTCCACTACATGTAAGCAAGGCAGTAAGCAAACGTATCACACACCAATTAGTTTTTCCTCCTGTCAATTAGAATTAAAATGAAAAACTGGAAGCCGTCAAAAGAGATTGCAGTGTGTTGCTGTTTCTAAAACCTGTTTTATCAGTTGTTGTTTCAGCGTAGATACTTAGGATGAGTAAGAAAAGTGATTGAAGGTGGAGTAGGAAACTTTAGTGTAGTTCCAATCCAGGGTTGAACTGAGATTAAAGTGTAGTTGCTCTAATTAGTGACGGACCAGTGTAGTGCTAAGCGAAATCTTATTTAAAGAGCAATCTCATTTTCATTGCTTTTGATTGAGAATAAAGATTAAGAAGGGCTATTATTTGGACCTGGAAGTCAATAGGACAAATGGACTGACCATGTTGAAAGAGAATCAATCAGAGTACTCTGAACGATGAAATGTTTGTATTGCTATAGGAACTTCTAACATGAAATTTTTCTACCCAACCATATCCAACTTCAGATAAAGTGGGCCTCTGTCCATCAGATACACAATAATCTTGCTGTGATTTGCTTGGGTACCAAGTTGAATAGTAGAACTTCCCGAAGTTCAGATTCTGAACCACTAAAACTACCAAATTTTCTAAAAAAATGGAAAGACGTAATTTTAGGTTTATACATTCAGATTGCTCCTTGTATCAAAAGCAGCGACTTTCCACCAGATTCTTGGAATTTAAAGTTTTAACACCAACTTCACCCTTCAAGCTTCAACAGAAAATGCATTGCATTCGTATCATGTCAAACCCTTATAGAAGTCATAAAGATGCAAATTTGTCTTCGTATAAACATTAAAAACTACGTTGAAACAAGGAAAAGAGGAGTATTATCTTCAGATGACTAGTATGGGGTCTCTCTCTGAACTTTGTCATTCCTTGAGGAGTAAGAGCAAAGTGGCATGTTTAAGTCCAAACAAACGAGTCCTTGTTCCTGGAGCTTCTGGTTTAGGTGGTATACTGTACTATATTCTCTGCTCTAATCTGATATAATCTCACACTTTACCCTACTTTAGTATGTTCCAATTGCAACAAAAGATATTTGTACAGGTCAATTTTCATTTAAGAAATTAAAGGAAAGATCAGACAAGCTAGTGCGAGGGGTTTGATAAGACAGAAGGAAGTAAAAAAAAAATGTTTTGGTTAAGCTATGTCATGATACAGCACTTTCTCTATTTGTTTAAAGGTTTAGGCTCAGTTTGATGTAGATTTGGTCCAGAGTTTGATTTTTAACTTAAGTCATTAAAAGCATAAAAAGGTACTCGCCTTTTATTTGTGCAGGTTTAACAAATTTTACCTTATCTTATAAGGTTTAAGCTGAGCTGCACATGCAGTATATCAAAGAAATTCACGTGTTGTGCGGATATGCATGCTTGTTTAGCGTAGATTTGTTACCTTCTGAAGCAATTACTCATGATGTGCTTGTAGAATGTGCATTGCGAAAGAGTGATTAATTGGATTCAAGTTTTGTTGCCGTAGTGTTTATTTTGAAATATGTAAAGAACTACTTAATTTTGTCAGATAGTGTAGTATCCCAGTACTAAAAATCCTCTCTAGGTCTTTGAAGTAATAGTTCTTCAGGATTTTGATCACAGTATTACTTAAAATTCCAATACTTGAGTGTTGATGTCTCTTATATGTGAGGGTTTATCATGTTCATTTTCAAAGAGGGTCAAGTAGTAACTGTAGATTACATCTTCTTGGAGATCATAGTCTTCAAGTCTTTAATAATCCTTTGCTGCATTTCTTTTGTTTTTCGTTGTTGTACTTTCTCTTCGGTTTTTGATTTGAACAAAAAAATAAATAATCGGTATTTGGTTAACTGATCCATATGATATTTCGTAAAAAAAAATTACGTTAAGTAAATTAACTCCATATTGATTAGCTAATTGTTTGGGAGTAACATTAGTATCACAACAAATTCTAACATTTAAACCTCCCGTTTATTGCAACTGCATTGGTTCTGAAGAACTTTGTTTGTTCGTCTCTCTGTGTGTGCAGACAGAAGTCTGCATCAGCTTGCTATCACCAGTGCGGTTTGCAGCTGACCATAGGCAGCCATGCAAACTGTTTCTCTAATTCGCTCATGTATTTTAATCAGGTTTCTCTCTCTCTCTGCGTCTCTCATGTGTATATATTGTCAGCATCATCTATTTATTTTTGTGCGTGGTTACTTCTGTTCATCCTATCTGCAATCCTCTTGTAGAAAAAACTCCAATAAATCATTCGGAAGGAGGAGAAAGGAAGTCCCATATGGGATTCAAGTCAGATTACCTTGTGATGCCCTCAATTATAAGTTCCGCAAATCTATGCATCGCTCCAGACTCTTTGCAGCTCTTGACACAAACGACAATCATCCACCTATTTTGGTTCCCGAGGACAATGCTAACAACGTACCTGAACAGGAACAAGTTTCAATTCTTAGCGGATGGTCTCCTCCGAGACCCCTCTGGAGGGGATTATCAGTTTTAATCTTGGCAGGGCAAGTAATTATCAGGCTTCTAAAAGGAAAAATCCACAGAAAAAACACCCTTCAGCAGCTGGAGAGAGTTGGACCCAAATCAGTTGGGGTCTGTCTTTTGACCTCAGCTTTTGTAGGCATGGCCTTCACGATTCAATTTGTTAGAGAATTTACCAGATTGGGATTAAACAGATCCGTTGGTGGAGTTCTTGCTCTTGCTTTTGCTAGAGAGTTGAGCCCTGTTATCACATCTATTGTAGTCGCAGGGCGTATAGGGAGTGCATTTGCAGCAGAATTGGGAACAATGCAAGTCTCGGAACAGACTGACACCTTGAGAGTGCTAGGATCTGACCCTGTTGACTACCTGGTTACACCTAGGGTTATCGCTTGTTGCGTTGCTTTACCAATTTTAACGCTGATATGCTTCACAGTGGGTATGGCCTCCAGTGCTCTTCTGGCCGACGCAGTCTATGGAGTGAGCATCAATATCATTTTAGATTCGGCTCAGAGAGCTCTCAGGCCATGGGATATAATCAGTGTGATGATCAAGTCTCAGGTGTTTGGTGGGGTTATTTCTATTGTAAGTTGTGCATGGGGGGTTACGACTCTTGGCGGTGCTAAAGGTGTTGGAGAATCAACCACTTCTGCCGTGGTGATATCACTTGTGGGTATTTTTATCGCTGATTTTTTCTTATCATGTTGCTTTTTTCAAGGTGCAGGAGATTCACTGAAATCTTGCATGAGTTAGTTCTGTTCAATCTCTTTAGTTTAGTTGTTGGTCAGTCTGTAGTGATTTTATGTGTGCTCGAGCTCTTCAATTGAAACACATTGGTTCAGTCTTGCCTGTAAATCCTTTTTCTGTTTCTTTTTTTTCTTTTGTTTTTTTATAGTATGCCTGAAGTTGAATCTCTATATCACTTTCTAAACTGTTAATATATTATAAGGATATCATCATCGTTTTCTTTTCCTTCTTACTTAATCAAATGTGAATATATGCAAGTCGCTCTACTATTTCAAGGAGGCTGAAGAAACTTCCGGGCACGGTGTTTCAACTTGAATACTGTCATTGTTTTGTACACCACCAGTAAGGGAAAACAAGCCAGTAACATCCAGTGGGAATCCAAATTTTCCTTTCCATGTTTTCCACGGCTCGGTGAATATGATTCTATGAACCAGGCATTGTGACATGCCAGGGCAATGTTTGGCCATGCATTAACTGGCACTCGTTGGCTTCAGTGTCTTTCTTAGAGCAAGTCTTATGGTGGAATTCAAACTATTCCAAGTGTGGAAAAATCATGGAATGTCAAGTCTAGTGGTTTCCAAGTTGGGGTCTTTCACAGAAAATCCAAGCAAGGTTTCACGATTTCGTGGAAGGATTCGTGGAATCCATCTGAACGCTAATAAGAATAGCGCTAAAAAACGCCATTAAGAATTGCGTTTTTTTTTATCCGTAGATTTAAAATGAGTTGTTGAAATCTAACGGCAGAGAAAAAAGCTTCATTCTTAATAGCGTTTTTTTAGCTCCATTCTTAATTGCATTTTTTTAGCTCCATTAAGAATAGTGTTTCTACTATTCCACCATTACACTTGCGCTTCCATCCACAGTTCCAAGTGTTGAGGTGGCGTGGAAGATGGATGGATTCCATCATAAGACTTGCTCTTAGAATGGCACAACCCCGAAGGGCCAATGAAGTGCAAGGGTGGCACTACATTGTAAATGCATTTGGCTAAGTAATGAAGCTATTGGCCGACACAATGAAGCTTCATTAAGTAGAAGGCAAGACAAAGCCAAAGTTGCAAGATGCAACATGCAACATGCGAGTTGGTATGTTGGCATGCGACATGTTGGCATGTCCGTGGAATTGAGTTGGCCCAAACTCAAGGACGATGCAAGCATGTAGAATAGACTAAGGATTAGTCTATGCATTAGTTCAAGGCTGGCCAAAGCTTGAACAATGCAAACAAATTGGTAATGCAAGAGTTGCATTGTTGTTGTCAAGCTAATTGGCGAAGTGAAGCATATATGACGCATGAGTAACTAGAGTGAGCTTAAGGAGCTGGCCTCGATGTTTAGAGCATAAGGATTGTCCGTGCATGAGTTTGGAATGATAAACATGCAGGGCCAAGAGAGCTGAACGTTGGTGCAAGACAGAATCCAGTATGGCACGGCAAGTGTGCAATACGGCTCAAGTGACGGTTAGGAGTTGGTTATTGGCTTTGCGAGCATGTCAATGAAGTGAGACAAGATAGAACGGTTACAAAAGAAATTTTTAACCATGTGGAGTGTTCATAACCACCAAGAACAGGTGTGGCATCTGTTGGCTTGACAACACAAAAGGTGGCAGTTGGAAAAGCAAGCTGGCGGTTATGGAAACTACCTGATGGGACACATGGTTGTTCCATGCGTGTGCAAGTGTTGTGCACGGTTTTGGATAGTGAGTTTGATGTATAAATAATCCTAAGGAGTGGGAAAAATCAGTAGGCTTACATAGAGAGAGTTTTGTAGACATGTAGTCTCATACTTGAGAGAAAAAAGGCATCACCAAGAGGGTGATGGCCTGTTTTGGTCCATGTGATGGACTGTTTTGTATAATCTTCCTTAATGCAATGAAATGGGTTTATTGTGTTAGTTCTTTGTGTTCATTATGTTGCTGGTCTTGTGTGAGAAGTGTTGAAGTGCATGGAAGAACCTCTTATGCTTATGGGGACATGAAGAGTTAGAGAGAAAGAACAAAAGACTTCCGTTGTTTTATGCCTTATGAGTGAAGGTAGATGCGTACTTCGATGCAAGTGTGCAAGGCTGAGTGATTGTGGGTGAAGATGATTCACTGAACCACAATCATTGCCGGTCATGTCCCATGAAAATTTTAGGCTACCGACTTCACATTCTACGACGGTTTTGGTTGTGTTTGCTTTCCATTTCATTTCTCAAGCCCATTTTGCCACTGAATATGTGACCGGTGGTTTAAAATTTTCACCACCTGATTCCGTTGTTTCAGCGATGTCTTAGTTTTTTTTTTTTTTGGATCGATGTCTAGTTAGTAAGGGCCTACTAACAGAAATGGGTGTGTGGCAACCGGAAAGAAGAAGTGCTTCGGCTTCTCACACTTCGCTTCTATCAGGATAACTTACGAGCAACTTCTAGAAGTTGTTTTAGTATTTTACAAATCCATTCAAGCTTATTGCCTTTTTTTGCAAGTGGTTGCCACTAGAGTAAAAGGTAAATGAAAAAAGAATGAAGAGGAGGCGAAAGAAACACATATACTATTGATAAACTTCAAGATTGTTTATGTTTTTCAAATTGAATTTCTTGTTTAATTACACACCAGAATCATGGATCAAGCTAGGAAAAAGAAAGGGAAGAGGATTAGAGAAGCCACACAGAGAAGAGGTTGCAGCAAAAAAATAACATGTCTTGTCGAGCAGATCACAAACTCAAAAGAGTGGAGACCGAAAGATATTCCCAAGAGGCCGTTGTGAGTTACCATTTAATAGAACAACTTTACAAGTATTTAATGAGTAGCCAAGCAACAACAGCCAGACCAACAATCCCAAGGACGGCTAACAGCAAGCACATAAAGGAGCAACCACCTTTTGTACGCTTATTCAATATGGCCAGTCTCTTTTGCACCCGCTGCACCCACAAACAAAAACAGGTTAATGTAATGACCACTGCAAACCTGCACTCACCATTTAGTGGCTTCAATATAGGTAGGTAACAGAAAGAAGACCCGCTATAAGATCGGTGGGCACTTACAATTGCAATCCTTGAAAATCTCAAAGTAATACATGGGTCAGCCAAATAATAATATTGTTTCACACTTCAGGCAGTTTCAGCCACAGATGAAACGAACTGAAGCTATTGGATTAAAATCATACTTGTTCCTTTTTGGACTAGTCATACACAAGAATGTTTTGACAAAGATATGGCATTCCAGTTTGCTCTATGTTATACATACTGGGCTCTTCAAGGAATTTTCTTTGCACCTTGTTAGAGATCCTAATGTACAGTAGTAAACCACCAGATTTGGGACTGCAGCTAGTAACTACACCATAGTGTGCTGACACTGGAACTGTGTGCATATATGAAATAAGTAGTTGCATGCCCCATTTGAAAAGATACATGGATAGAAAGTGTCACCTGCAACCGGGAGTTTGATTGTTCTACATGGTCATCCAAGTTATCCTGCAAGCCCAAAGAGCAAGGAACGTTAAAGAGTCCAATATAGAATTTTGACAAACAAAATAGGAAAGACCAAGAGGAGAAACCATACGATCAGCCTAGTATGTAGAGTAAGTTCCTCATTGACTGCCAATGCAATATGTTTTGTACTATGTACTGTCTCCTCCAGCTTCTCGAGACCCTCATCTTGTTCTGCTCAAATGAGTATGTGTATTGATCCACATCAGAAAAAATTCACGTCCAAGTTAAATATAAGAAGAAGTTAAGTAATATGTACTACCTTTCATCACTTGCCTCTGAAAACCAACAAGACCGCGATTGTCCAACCCTGTTGCTCTGGTCATAATATCAGCTGGCTTTATCTCTTGACCAAGCAAGCTATCCCTGGTAGCAAAGTTCGACATATTCAATGCGGAGGCCATCTGATTTGCTTTTGATTTCAAATTTGTGAGCATGTCCTGCCGTTTCTGCATCTCCTTGTCTTTTCTGCGTATTCAAACGAGGATGGCATACATAAACCTCAAGAGACAGGAATGATATATTACACCCAATAAGCAATTTTGTGAGCAACTGAATTTGCTTACACCAAAAACTGACTCCAAGTTGTCAGAAAACAAAATTCATAAACAAGGACTCCCTTATACGACCAATCCAAAATTTCCGCACAACAAAAAGACATAAAACATGTTTTAGACACTAAGAGAAAATACACAATATAGGATTGTAATGTGAAGTAGAATCAGAATAGAAACTAACACGAAATTAGTTTGGGGATCTTTTACTAGTTTAATTATATCATATCAACTAATAAAAGAATGCGAACTGCATACATGTTCTGCTTATTTGGAAGCTTTGACAACAGGGACTGCAAGCTGTCAAGTCTTGTTCTTAGAATGGTGATTTTCCTTCGAATTGCAGATAAGTAACGTTGCGTATCTGGTCCTGAAGAAGGTAATGAACCGCTATCTGTAATCATGGCACTGACATCATCAGACAATTTTGATGCTTCAGTAAATTCCTTCATCCATGAGTCTGAAGATGAAGCCATTGCACCTGGAAAAAGACAAACCACAAATACCCCCAAAATAATTAAAATTAAAGAAACCAAACACATCCAGAAACAAACATTTACATGCCCAAAGATCTTAATTCCTCTGACAACATTCAGTTAGGGTTAAAAAGGGATTAATTGATCTAAATTTCAAAAATAAAATAAAAAATACAATGATTCACAAATTAATAGACCAAGCAATTCAAAACCCTAAGTATTTGAAAGACAAGGATTTGTTTACCTTGGATTGGTGAAGTGGAATCAGACAAGAGAAGAAGGAATTTGAAATGGATCGATTGTTTTGATTAGTTGTTGATATCAACAGCTGGGTGTGTTCGTATGGGGGAGAACAGAGAGGAGAGTAGATGTTTTTCTTCAAAAGGTCAAAAATAACTTTAGGGTCACCACTCACAGGATGACATTTGGCATAATGTCTCTTATTATATACACGTGAGCTGTGCTAACCGTCGATAAGAGTTAAATGCATACTGCTAGAGAGTTCACCAAATTTTACAAGGGTTATTAATCAAGTCTGGTAGACCCGGTTGAAGCATGGTTGCTAACAGGGCACTAACTAGGGCCGTAAAGCCGTCGGTTGGTTCGGGTTTTAACCAAAACTGGCCACTAAGCCGATAGTCTATCGGTTTTGAAAATTATAATAGTCACCAAGCCGCCTAGGTATCGGTTCAATGTTAAATCAATCTGAGTTTGTCCGGTAGGTAGCGGTTTATAACGATTCAAATGTATACAAAAAAAAAAAAAAGAAAAAAAAAACTTAATTTTGTTTTTTCTCAATTATACAGACGTGATGTTGTAAAAAAATAAAAAATAACAAAGATGTTTATATCACAAATCTATTTTAATCCAGGCTCTTCTACAATCAATGTTATGACAAAGCCTCAATACTTCATTTCCATTAATGAAATCATATTCTCAAAGATCTGAAATACCTTGTGTTAGAGCACTGTTCGGTCGAACTCGCAAGCGTTGTTATCTCAAGCTTGTTTGTAAAGTTTAGTTGATCCAAACTATATACTTGATTTCTAGTCTACTTATAGTTATGTCTCGGATTAGGATAGAATGTGTGGTTGAGCTTTAGACTTCATGGCGTTCACCAATTGAAGACGAAGATCTACTAAGGAGCTTGGAGGAACTTCATCAACATAAGGTATGTGGAGACTAAAACTTATCTATCACTCAGAAGTTTATTCTATTATATCGTATAATGAGATTAAGTCGTATAGTTATATAGACTTTTACATTATACACACTTGATATTTCGAGCCGAGTTTATCTCGCTTATCTTTTTCTCGAAATATGTTTTGGAAGTTTTTTGCTTTAGCTATGTTCATCATATTCTTGACGAGTTTAGTTGGAAACAATTTATTTGTTGGAAACTAAATACAATGTCAAAAGATGATCATGTGAAAATTACCTTGAACATCTTATATGATTTGTGTGAGACAGTCATATGATGTTAGCTTGGGAAGTTTCGTATTGATCATTCATTCACTTGAAAATTACTTGAATCTAGTAGTTTGTGAGACAACCATTGTCGTCTTCCAGGGATGTTTCAATGATTGAAATGAGAGTTTAAAACACTTACCCATGTGTGGATACAACACGGTATGCATACCTAGTATGCGAACTGTATTGTGATGGTTCAGGTCCGGAGCTGATGTTCGCGTACCTGGTTGGCGAACGCAATGGTAAAGTTCTAGAATCGGTCATGTACTCATGAACTAAAACATTTATGATCTGAGGAATGCAATCTTTGCAAACCGTGGCTTGATGTTTATGAATTGATTCTTGTATAAGTACTTTGTACGATTACGAATCAAACCGATTAAGATTCAATTTGTTCATATATATTTCTATAACACAATTAGATTCATTTGATTAGCTTTCGTGATTGATTGATCTTCATATTTTATCTAGTTTTGTTTGATGAATACGGTTAAGACAAAAGTGTCCATATGGCTAACTTCGGTTAACTATTATTGAGCCAACTCAATATACACGTTTAGGTACGGTAACCCATATCTAAATGAAGGTATATTTCATTTGTGTGTAACAAGATAAGACCATATAACGGTGGAAATTGATTTCTTTATTTTTAAGCAGACTTAGCTTGAATGTTAAATCAGGTTTTCATCTAACGGTGAATATTGAATGTTTTGTTATTAAGCTATCTTAACTTTGATTGAAAGGAACCTTGATTGGAAAGACTATATAAGGGAGAACTCTAGCAATGGGAAAACCTAATCCCCATACTTCTGTGTGTTCCTAGTTGCATACTAGAGTTGATTCTCCTTTAACCTAGGTTTTTCCTAAAACCATTATAGGTTAACGACTTGAAGACTTCATTGGGATTCGTGAAGCCAGATTTAACCATTTTCTCTATAGTTGCGTATTATGACCTTACTTGTTCCATCGTATTGAGTTTTATCTTCTCTAAGATTTACTCGAGATTTATCTCTGATACGTAAGATATAAAAAGTAATCACAACAGTTCTTCGTCTCAGACTCTTGTGATTCCACAATAACTTTTCCTGTTAATCAGTTGGGTTATTGTGAGGTGACTAATATTTTTAGGTTGCTCTTCGGGAGTATAAGACCGGATTATTAGTTGGTTCATGTTCACCTTGATTTCATCAAAAGACGGAACAAAAACCGAATAAAGAATAGACATATCTGTGGGAGACAGATTTGTTTATAAGTCTTCGACTTTGGGTCGTAGCAACTCTTAGTTGTGGGTGAGATCAGCTAAGGGAATCAAGTGCGCAGAATCCAGTGTGGTTCTAGAAGAGTAAAGAACGCGGCTGTACCTTAATCGATGTGACACTTGGTTAGGGCTCAACTACATTCCAGTCCGGAGTCAACTTGTAGTAGGCTAGTGTCTGTAGTGGCTTAATACAGTGTGGTGTTCAGAACTGGACTAGGTCCCGGGGTTTTTCCTGCATTTACGATTTCTTCGTTAACAAAATTTCTGGTGTCTACGTTATTTCTTTTTCGCATTATATTTTTATATAATTGAAATATCACAGGTTGTGCGTAGTTTAATCAGTTGATAAATTTGACCTTATTTGTTGGATAGAAGTTGATTGACACTTGGGCATTGGTCTTTGGTACCGTCCAAGTTATTTCTCATATCAATCAGGCTCGCAGGTTGCTATCTGTTTGGTTTGCTGATTGTATTGAGAGAGAGAGATATAAACTCTTTGATTTAATTCTTTATTGAGTCTCGCTTTTAAGTTGGTGCTCTCGGAACTAAGTTGGAGGTTGGTCTATACAGATTGTCGAACGAATTATTGGGTGTGGTTGTTATACCCCTGTTTTTTCAATTGGTATGAGAGCAGGCAAACACTCTAAGACCTCATAAGTCTGTGTTTGTAAAAATCTGACTCTATGGACAGTAGTGCTATCTCTGAGAAACGCATCACCAGGAATAAAAGTTATGATTCTATGGAATCTATTAAAGAGAATGATTTGTCTGTCTCAAATATAGATGAACATCTTGTTCCCATGAAAAAGGCAAATATTGATAAGTGTTATCCTTTTTACCTTATTGATGAGTCTGACTCTGAAATAGAAAAGTAAGTAGCCAAAGAAAGTGCAGTAATTCTAAAACAAGCTAGAATTCAATCCACTGAAGTTATCAGGCCGAAACACAAAGTCAATATGCTTATCAGTATAGTTAATGATCGTGACTCTCAGATAAAGATTCTCCGTGAAGAAAAAGCCGAAGTAAGCTTGTCAAATAATTTACTCAAGCCCAAACTAAAGGAGAATGTTTTAGAGGTTAAAAAGCTATTGAGTAAATATATTCAATGCAACGTTTGTTCTGAAGAGCCCATTATACCTATTGCTTCTGAAAAAACTGAGATGTCAGAAAACATGACTTCTACTCATAGTTGTCTAACGAAATCAGTTTCATAAGATAAGGTGCAATTCCTTCTGATTACTAAAGATGTGCTTACTACCTCCTCTAGTTAAGGAATTAATGCATCTCACGGAAGGAATCTAAGGATTATGTTAAATCTACTCACTCTAATCACTCCGGTGATCAGAAAGTATGTTTCTTTTGTTTTACAAAGGGACATGTTCGACGGAAATGCAAATCAAGGTTGGATAATAACTATATTGGCCAACTCCAACACACCTTAGATTTAATACTCAAAGTGTAACTGATATTTGTATGTCTAAAGCAATTGGTTCTAGGACTCACCCTGAGATTTGTTCTAGGAAGATCATTTCAATTTTCTCCTCTAATGTTCAAACTTATAATAGTAGATTTGACACGAATCGGTCAAGGAGGTTTCAAAAGAATCCTTCTCAAAGTAATTTTGGGGATGGTTTTCAAAGTGTGAAAAAGGTACCAGAAGGTGTAAACAACGATGAAGATGTGCGATTGAAAAAAACGAAGAAAAAAAACCCGAAAAATGCTTTCCCATGAAAAACCAGATATTTTCCAGTTTCTCTTCTTCTTTCATGGAAAAAACCTTCTTCTCCGAGTAAACTGTAGGGCCACTTGGGGGGAAAGACAGATCACGAGCATAGGGATGTAAACGAGGATCCTGATTAAGGTACAAGAGGCTGTTGTTGGGGGCGAGATTTTCTTTCACCTTTTTTCCTTTTCTTTGTTTAGGAATGTCCATGTCTCTATCGCATTTGAAAATCTACTGAGACTTTCGTTAACAATCTTGTTACTTCTTAAGTTTTCTGTTCAATCGTGATCCTGAAATGTCTAATTAAGTTTCTTTTTTTTTTCAATTTTGGGTAAGAACCAGGGTTGGCAATATATGGTCTTTCATTTGGGTAGGCTTCGATTTTGACTTAGGGGTTCTCAATTGAGTTTGCAAATCTTATTTTGGATCCCTCTCTGTTTTCTTTGTTATTTGGATTGATATTTTCCGTCTGCTCTCAGTGTCTTTTAGTCCCTTATGTTTTAGGTGTTGTAACGATCGCTCCCTTCCTTTGAGCTAGGGGCTTTCTTGATCTGTTTGATTGATCGGTTTTTGGTGCTTCATTTTAGGAATTACATAATCCGTCACTTGTCTCTATCTCTTTAAGTCGGTTTGTTTTTGATGTGCAATTAGAAAATGGTTTTAGCTTATTTCTCCCTATCTTGTTGCTTCTCTAGAAATTGGGATAATCTAATTGTTTTAGTTATATGGTTTAATTCGGGTCTTTATAATTTCTATTGAAATTGTGTTAATGATCAAATATGAATTAGGTGAGTTCTTATTCATATCTAAGGTTGAGTAATTTCTTTCGAAATTGTTATTATAATCTTCTGTTTATGTAATTTTTATTGAACTGTGGTAGTAATCAATTGGAATTGTATGTTTTATAGTGACAATTTAGGATAATGTAATTTCCTGTGTAGCCATCATCTTAGTGCTCTGCAGTTTCTATTGATCTGTAGTAGTAACCAAATGGAATTGTGAATTTTATAGTGACAATTTAGAATTATGTAATTTCCTCTGTATCCATGATTTTAATGTTCTGCTTAGTGGTATGCAGTTTTGTTTCGAATATCTAAATGAAACTTTGTATTCAATCTCTTGCCATTTTCCTGGTCTATCTACTAATATCTACCTTGGTTTTCCCTAATCTTGTCTTATTCCATGTCTGTGTTCTTTTGGCCTTGTGTGCTTTGTATTGGATTGATCTGTTAAATACTACTTTTCCAATATTCTCCTTGTCTGGATTTAATTAACTATTTGTGTCTTTCATGGTACATACTGTGGAAAGTTTGTCTATCTCTTCAGTACTACAATTTTCGCAGATTTTTTTTGCTATTGGAAGCAGTAGTACTACTTGTATTTTCTTATTGTCACAACATGTCGTTTACAAGTATCGTTGCAATGTTTTATTGTAAAAGTGCTGCCTGATTTTGACCAAGTTCTTTTCTTGTGCAATGACTGAACCAATTTGTCTTAACTAATTACACCTCCCAACCAGAACGAGATGTCTTTCTGCGATTGCTGGTTTCAGTTTTTTTTTTTACCAATTTCGGTTGAGGGTTGAAACAAAAAATATTTGTGATATTTATGATGATATAGACAATTGGGTACTATAGTTGGGGGTGTGATTTCAAAATCTATAAGGATTCTGTTTGGATGCTTTAACCTTCCTCTCTGTGGTTCTTTTGTCACCAAAAATTCAGCTCATTTTATGTGTTCTCATCTGGTGTTATCATAGTTCTCCATGAGATAGTTAATTCTCTTGTATTTTTTTTAAGATCTTTTTTGTTTAATGTTTAGTAATATAGGATCTGTTTTCTCGTTAGGTGTTTCTTTCTCGTGCGATTTATGTCATTTGTACATGTTTTTTAAAACCTTTCTGTTGTCTTAGTTTTGTTTGTTAGAAATCTTCCACAACGCCTCTTTTGTATACACCTAATATGAAGAATGATACCCCTATCCCAAACCTATGCTCCTTTGATCTGGATAACCCCCAGGTAAGTCCTCGTTGAATACTTTGGTCATGTCAACCTCCTTCTCTCCCTCTTATTTACTCTCCTGCGGCAAAACCCACTTCACCTTTTACTTTTTATCCTCATAATGACTATCCTAGATTGGAATTGTCAAGGCATAAACCTTCCATCCTCAATTCAACACTTAAGAGGATTGGTCTCTCTTCATAAGCCCAGCATTTTGTTTCTTTCTGAAACTTTAGCTAGCAATCAGCATATGAGAAGCTTATCACAATCCCTTCAGTTCCATAATCACTTTTCAGTCCCAAAAATTGGAAGGCGAGGTGGTCTCTGTTTGATGTGGGAAAATAACCTAAATATCCAGATCTTATTTCACTCACAAAACTTCATCCATACAATAGTTACACCACCACCCCCTGGGCAACCTTGGTTTTGCACCGGTATTTATGGCCCGCCACACCCGGAAATTAGGAAAAATCTTTGGCAAGAATTTCCAACAATCTTCAACAACATCAATCCTTCCATACCATGGCTTTTATTAAGAGACTTTAACGACGTCTTAGATCAATCAGAAAAAAAAAAAAGGAGGAAGGCAAGTAACATATGCTCAATCTAAACATCTCCTCACTCTGATGGACCAGATGGGTTTTATTAATCTGGGGTTCCGAGGAGACCCCTACACTTGGACAAACAATCAAATGGGTTAGGATAACATTCTAGAAAGACTAGATAGAGCAATGGCAACCCAACATTGGCGGACTGCGAATCCGCATGCATCAGTTACTCATCTTCTAAGAATAGCATTTGATCACGCCCCAATACTACTACAAGAGAAAGCAATGGATTGGCAGGGAACAAAAAATTACAAATTTGAACACTTATGGCTCTCTCATCCTCAGCTCAAACAAGTGGTTGAAACATCTTGGGAACAACAATAAGATAATGAACCCACCCTTGATCTTCAACTAAAACTCATAACAACCGGACAAATACTCTTGGAATGGAACAAAGAAACTTTTTGCCACCTACCAACCATGATCAAGAAATCGACAACCAGGATAAAGCACGTTCAGCATCAATGTGCTACACAATCGGGCAACGACCTGGAATTTTGGCTAATCCAAGAAAAACAACTAAGAATTGATCATGATGGGCTACTACAATTTCATGCGACATACTGGCAGCAAAGATCCAGAATCCAATGGTTGCAATCGGGCGATCTCAACACAACAACATTTTTCCATACTAAAGCTACCATTCACAGAGCCTGCAACAATATACAACAATTACAAGACCCACGGAACAACTGGGTTAACATGAAAGAAGACATTGTTCAACTCATTCTGGATCATTATTCTCAACAATATACGGCCCCACCTACGGTGATAAATGAAGATCTTTTTACAAATATCAGGCCAAGATTAACTCCCAGAGAATCAGACCTACTTACGAAGGAAATAACTACAACATAAATCAAAGAAGCACTCTTTTCCATAAACTCCGAAAGTGCTCCTGGTCCAGATGGTTACACAAGTAAGTTTTCCAAAGTATTCTGGGAAACAACTCATTCCCAATTGATAGAAATGGTTCGAAGTTTTTTTAATAATCTAAACATGCATCCTCTCATGAATCATACAAACATAACACTAATACCTAAAGTAGACCATCCTTCAAAACCTTCACAGTTTAGACCCATAGCACTTTGTAACGTCACATATAAAATCATTGCAAAAATCCTAGTCAACCGAATTAGACCCCTTCTCATTTTATTAATAAGCCCCTACCAAAGTGCTTTTGTGCCACAAAGATCAATCCACGATAACGTAGCAATTGTCGGAGAACTCTTCCACCATATCAGAACCTCAAACCTCACGAAGGATCCAAAAATAGCTCTCAAACTAAATATCCAAAAAGCCTATGATAGCTTAGATTGGGGATTCATCAAAACCTCCTTTACAAAACTTGGATTTCCTTCATCCTTTATAGATTACATTATGATGTGTGTCACATCAGTTACATATTCAATCAACATAAATGGCACACCTTATGGATACATCAACCCAACTAGAGGTATCAGCCAAGGAGACCCGCTATCTTCCTATATTTTCATCATATGTGCTGAAATCCTATCTACAAATCTAAGAAACCTTGAAAACTAAAAGTTAGTTCAAGGACTAAACATTTCAAAAAACGCAACACCCATTACTCATCTAATGTATGCGGATGATTTACTAATTAACTATAAAGCCTCGGATCAGAGTAATCATTTCCTTAAGACCCTACTCCAATCCTATGGCACTTATGCAGGACAAGTAATTAATACTTCCAAATCAGTAATAATTCATCACCCAAGACTAGATCTGATCAAGGTAAATGAACTACAACAATTTTCCGATATGCCGACAACATAAAATCCTCTAACCTATCTAGGCATCCAATTCAAACAAGGAAGAGCTTCAAATCAAACCTTCGTATCACTCCTACAAAGATTAGCTTGGAAAGCTAAAGGATGGATGACAAAATGCCTAACTCCAGCTGGAAGACTAACTCTCATCAAAACCTCCCTTACCCCCATCTCAAACCACATTATGCAAACACAAAACCTACCCAGTAATGTGCACAAACAAATAGATCGTATCACTAGGAATGTTTTCTGGGGACATGACTCAACAACTAAAAAGCTTCACCCTATAAGATGGGATAAAGTAACAAAACCATTATCCGAAGGAGGATTAGGCATCAGGAAAAGCAGTGATCATAATAAGGCTCTCCTCATGAAAAGAATTTGGAATTTTCATGAGCAACCTAACTCCATCTGTGGAAGTCTCTTCAGTGCAAAATATCTTGATCAACAACCTATTCTACAAGGCATTCATACCATACCTTCCTCTTCCAGTCCTCAATGGAGACAACTGGCATCAATTGTCCCTTCCATGCAACAACTGATTTTCCATCGTATTGGAAATGGGTTATCAACTCCAGTAGAAGCCAATTGGATTCCACACTCACCACTTCTAGACCCAGTACAATGTTACCTAATCCGAATGGTAGCAGATATCATTGACCCAATATCCCATACCTGGAATCAAGAAATATTAAGCACCCTTCCCAATCCTATAGCCCAAAAAATCATAAACATCCACCTTCCCCAAAATAACCCACGGGATAAAATTATCTAGCCACACTCAAAATCTGGAAAATACACTACCTCTTCGGGATACAAATGTCTAACCCATAGTCAACCAACTCATACCCCTCTTCCCCCTACCAAATTCCTGTGGACTTTACCATGTCCACCAAAAATTCGGCTTTTCTTGTGGAAAGCAATCAATGAAGGATTACCAACCTTCTCTCTCCTACATCATATCCATTTGACCAACTCTGACATATGCCTCAGATGCAATGCTGATCCAGAATTGGAGAGTCACCTTCTAATTCATTGTCCGACGGCGACTACATACCGGAACACCTTGCTCACTCAACTTTCAAACTCACCAAACTCCAATTCCCTCTCACTCTTACCTTAACACCTCAGAAAACCATCTCCCAAATCCTACAACAATCTGAACCAACAGTTATAATCTCCTCCTTTTTCTTTCTATTTTGGACCTTATGGTTAGCCAGGAATGGCCTAATATACCGCCAAAAACAAACAACTTCAGCCGAAATCATAATCTGGGCTGAAAAACTGCAACAAAAATTCATTGCGGCACTAGATTCCTTACTACCGGTCTTACCAGGAGATGCACCGATATATAACAACCCAAGAGGAGACAAGAGGATATCTACGATATCGGTTGGATGGTCAATTCCAAACATCAATTGAATTAAGATTAACACAGATGGGGCAGCCAGAGGTCACCCAGGTTTTGCGGGAGAAGGATTCATCTGCAGAGATTCTGAAGCACGAACTTTAATGGCTCTAGCTCAACCTTTAGAAATTACGACTGCATTAACCACAGAAACTTGGGCTCTACTATTGGCTTCAAGAACGGCGACAAAAAGACAATGGCCAAAATTTCTCTTTGAAACTAACTCAGAAAACCTTTTTCGCTTCATCACATCCTCTACCCCACCTCCTTGGCACATCTCTGGGATGATTGAGGAAATAAAGAATAGATTCAGACAGATCCCACAGGTTGTTATTCAACACAACTACAGGGAAGGAAACCAAGCAGCAGATGGTTTGGCCAACCATGCGGCAGATGGAAGTCAATTGGGAAACTCATCAACCAAAATATGGGACCAGGAAATCCCGCTTTTTATTAGTCAAATTCTATCTCACGACTCAATGGGTACCACATACCCACGACAAATTGTAACCTAATTTCCTATCAATAAATTGCATGCTTCAAAAAAAAAAAACAATGAAGATGTGAAGGGTACAAAGATCTTATCAACAGGCTGTCAAATTCCTCCATATAAACTTCTTCAGGTAAGGATTCAAACTTGGTTTCATACTTTGATGATAGTAAGTTTTATGATAATTTTTCTCATCAAAAAGGGTTCCTCGAAAAAGTATAAGAAAAAAGAGGTTTAACCATGAACATTTTTCATCAGATGAGCATAAAGCTCATACTTGTATTAATTAAAGGTTGAAATCTTACTCATACAAAGTTTTGTTGAGTAAGATATGCTAATGATCAGGTATACTTGATGGCAAAATTGTCTCTGTTTAGTTGAGTTATTCTCTTATCGTTCATAGCTAGACTATTGTCTACATACAAGCTTGCATGAGTATTTTGTCTTGGATAAATTTTACCAAAGTTTTGTTGTTTTTGTATCGTAGGTTGTTTACAAATGGCTTTTGTGCCAATATTTTCTGTGTAACCTTTATGCCTTGTGGATGGGTTTTTACAGCATGTCTAAAGTTTCTTTTTTGTGTGGGCTATATTGGTTTTTGTATGGGTACTATGTTACATGTCACGAACCAGTTTTTAGAAACCCTAAAATTACTTCATGTGAAACCGTTTATATACCTATCGTTTTGAGCTGAGTTCTCTCATTCTAGATTATTTATTGTTATCAAGAATGTCGTCTCCTTACCGCGCTTGCGATTTTATGAAAGGATTTCTTGATAAGGGGAACAGTTTCGGATACAAAGGGAAGAAGAAAAGAACTCTTGTGGAAAAGACAATGTCGCATATCAAAACTCTGAAGACTGTCCTGCTGTCTCATGCTATTATGCATATACTCATCAAGACGTAGAGCATGATGAGATGGTTTCTGTTGAAGTTGTTCATGATCTTCTTAAATACTCTGAGGAAGCAAAATTGCAAATCGTTGATACTATGAAAGGTCTTGATGTGTTGTGAACAGAGTTGAAAAAGGTTAATTCTGACCTTGTTCTCATGAAGACTCATGTGGAAGATCTACTCAATGAGGATATCTTCTCTGAAGAAGCGGTTGTTGCTATTGATCACTAGCTCAAAGGTCTCAAAACCCGTGAAGATTCTAAGACTGTGTTGTGAGTCTTTATTAGTTTTTTGATAAATAATGTCTAGGAAACTTCTTACGAGAATTTATTCTTGTGTTGAAGAAGGATAAATAGGGTTTGGAATATCATTAATTGTGATTACACATAGCTATTTCAAGGATTTTCATCTTGCAATGTTTTTAGATTTATTTATTTAAATTCTAAAGTTATTTGGAAGATTATTTTTGTAGTATTTAATCTTTTTGATTTCATATAGGGATATTTTGACTTTGGGTCCCATAAAATGGTATACCTTTGCATTTGGAGCCTAACTTTGTCCAACTTTGAGTTTGGGTCCCGGTCAAAGATTGACTATTCTTGACCATCCAACAATCAGTTAAATATGGGTTATTTTAACGAAAATATTACTTTTTATTTATTTACTAACTCTACCAAGTTATCTAAGACAGTGAAATGACTAACGAAAACGTTTTATTTTTGTTAAAATATCTCATATTTAACTGATTGTTGGATGGTCAAGAATAGTCAATCTTTAACCGGGACCCAAACTCAAAGCTGGACAAAGTTAGGCTCCAAATGTAAAGGTATACCATTTTATGGGACCCAAAGTCAAAATGTCCCTTTCATATATTACAATTACTTAAGAGATATATATGTGTTTACGTTTGTGAACTATGCTTATCTCATATATGTTCAAAAGTTCAGTCTATTATGTCATTATCCAAATATTGATGAAAGATAAAATGAACTTTTGAAAATATTCTGCAATATTGATCTTTCCCTGATCCGCTTTTATGTGAAAGTACTGTATGGCTCCACAAATTTTCTTATGTTGAGCGTTTCCGATTAAATTAATCTATAAGATCTTCTTTTGATTAATTTATTCGATTTTACTGGATACAAATCCATGTAATTTGTTAATTTCCAAAGAAATCCTTCTTTTCTTTTAAAAGTAAGGTCGCTCATGTTGTTCTCTTGGGAATGACATCAAATGGGGAGAGTTCTTAATTGAACTTGTGTTTGATTGCCATATCTTTGTGGGGAGTGCGGTTGTGGAATATTGTAGGAGTTATCTTGTATCTTTATAAACTCCTTGATGAATACACTAAGTTTCGACTATGTGAAATCATCGAAACAAAGTTGATATGTTCTCTTTTAGTCATGAAGTATCTTTTTGAAAATTTCATTATGATCCCTTAGTTTTCATACCTTTGCCAATTTATATTGACAAAAAAAGGGAGAATTATTTGGTAGTTCACACTACATACATATGGTTTACGGATCATTATGTAAGGGGGAGTGGTTTTCATTGTAAGATGAAGTATTGACTAAGGGGGAGTGATACATATCACCATAGTATTATTTCAAAGTTGTGATACAATGAACTTTGATTATCTATAATAATACTATGACATTGTATAGCAATGATTGGGAACATTTGTTTTCTTATTGTTATGGCTACGGATCTTCAACAACAATGACGCTGAGTTGAACATGTTCAGAATCACTGAAGTACTTGGAGAAGCGAAGAATTCAAGAAATGTTTAAGAACCAAGGAAATCAAGCATTTGGATGAGAAGCTACAAAGTTTATTTATTTTGTAATCCATATGTATTGGTAGTTTTGTCACTAAAATTGACAAAGGGGGAGATTTTTAGATCACTTCTCGGTCGAACTCACAAGCGTTTCTATCTCAAGCTTGTTTTTCAACTTTAGTTGTCAAAACTATAAGTCTTGATTTCTAGTCTACTTATAGGTATGTACCGGATTATGATAGAATGTGTAGTTGAGCTTTAGACTTCACGGCGTTCATCGATTGAAGACGAAGAACTACGAAGGGGAGCTTCATCAACAAAAGGTATGTGGAGACTTGAACTCATCTATCACTCAGAAATCTATTCTATTCTATCTCTTATTGAGACAAAAGTCGTATAGCTATATAAACTTTACATTATGCACATTTGATATCTCGAGCTGAGTTTAACTCGCTTATATTTTTCTCAAAATATATGTTGGTAAGCTTTTTGCTTTAACCACGTTCATCATTATTCTTGACGAAAGTCAAAATATGATCATGTGAAAATCACATGGTAAAATTTTACATGATTTATGTGAGACATTCATTTGATGTAGGCTCGGAATTTTTCGTATTGATCATTCAATCACTTGAAAATTGCTTATAAGCTAGTAATTTGTGTGAGACAGCTATTGTCGTCTTATAAGAATGTTTCAATGATTGAAATGAGAGTTAAGAGATAAAACCCATGTCTGGATACATTACGGTTTGTGTACTTAGTGTACGAACTGTTTTGACGGAATTCAGGACTGCAAGTTTGCATATCCGTTCGCAAACTTATTCAACTGTTTAAGTATGGGTACTTAAGTTTGCATACCTTTTCACAAACTGATTAACTGTTGAAGTCCGGGAACCAAGTTTGCGTACCCGTTCACAAACGGGTTCAACTAAATTAGGTCCGGAGGTAAAGTTTGTGTACCCGTTTCCAAACTGTCGGTTTGTGACTGATTTATGATTTTTCGTGGGATGTAGTAATTAGGATTCGTTTCAGACTTGTGAAGGAAATGGAATTTTTAGATTTAATAAATATATACAAAAAATATTAACAATATGGGCAAGAGTACTGGGATTAAAGATTCGGCCGTTTTTTTTTCTTCAAATGGTTCAGAAATTAATTCTAGCAATTATAGTTCAAAAACAAAACAAATATTAACTCTAGTTTATTTCCAAGATAGATTTTATAAAATATTACTTGTATTTCTTAAGCATGGCATATCAAAAATTCCTAGGACTAAGCATACTCCATCAAATGAAATCACAAGTAATTAATTTAAAATCTTAATTCAATTAAAATTAGTGCAAAAAGTAAATAAAAGAATTAATGAAATTACCACATGGATGAAATTCGACCTCCTCCGTCGTCCCAGTGTTGGGTTTAGCTCATCATGATAAAAACACGCTCAAAGTATTTATTTATTGCTCAAAGGGTGTTTACAAGGATGAAAATGGAGATGAAATAATAAAACAGTGCATGTGCGACCCACAGAAAGCGTCCAAAATGAACGACACAGAAGAAGTGCTATTGTTACTGTAGCTCTAAGACCCACACCTACGACCCACGTCTGTGAGTCTATTTCACTTTTGAAAAACGACTGCTGATGCAGGTCCGTTCTTCGTGTTCTTCATATTCATCATCATCAGCAGCAGCAGAAACCGAGTTTGGGAAAACTCGAATTTCTTCTTCTCTGGCTCTCCACGGCCCCCCAGACTCTCGACCCCCTCTCTAGTATACCCAAAGAGCCTATTTATACCCAACAAAGATCCAAATCTCGCCAATAACTCCAATATAATTCTTCATTATGCGGGCAGTGAATAACAATATTTTCCGAATATTTTCTTACCAAACTTGGAATTTCTTGCGTAAACTTCCTCCCTCCACGCTCCAAATCGATTCTTCACGACCCAAAGTGATGCTCGAGCCATTCCACATCATCAGAACACGTCCATAACTCTCCATGACGCGTGATTATCATCCTCCAGTGCTTGCTTGCCCTGTTTTGAACTCGAGAATCAAAACACGTATTCCAGCCAAATTTGATCGAAACCACCACCCAAACTTTGTTCCTTATGCCAAATCACATCTTTCTTCCAATTTTCAGCGATTGAATCGCACTCTAACCCATTCATTTTGACAATCAAAATTCTGCCAGTTAAAAACTTCATTTCCCGCCAAAAACACAAATTCAAATTGTTAAAGAAGGTGCCCCTTATCCAGAGTGCTGGGGTGCGAATATCAATTGGGGTGGAAATAGTAATTTTTATGGGTTCCTCCGGGACATTTCTGGGACGCTTCCGGTGCATTTCTGGGGTGCCTACGTTACATTTCTCGGGGGTGTAAAACACTGCTTTTTGAGCCCATTTCGCCGCAAGGGCTTATTTCTCTAAAATTTCCTACAAGAACACAAAATAACACAATAAGTACTTAATCGAGTCTAACAATACAGAACATTGAGAACAAAATAGACACATAAATGCGTCTATCAGTGACCAATGTCCGGAACTTAAGTTCGCGTACCCATTTGCAAACTTAAATGGTTCAAGTTCTTAAATGGGTTAAGTATGATTTCATACTCATGAAAAAATACACTTATAAATTAAGGAATGTAATCTTTGCAAACCGTGGCTAAAATGTTCATGAACTGATTCTTTTGAATCAATCAGAGTTTGCTTCAATTGTGTCTTGTATACTTCTATGAGAATATAAACAATTGAACAACTCTATGAGTAACACAATTAGATTCATTTGATTATCAATTGATGTAGAAGTGTTAAGATGAACAAGGTTAACAAAAAAGTGTTCATAAGGCTAACTTCAGTTTAACTGTTATTGAGCCAACTCAATATACACGTTTAGGTACGGTTACCCATATCTAAATGAAGGTATATATCATTTGTGTGTAACAAGCTAAAGACCATCTAACAGTGTAAGATATTAGCTTGAATCTTAAATAAGGTTTCATATAACGGTGAATCTTGAATGCTTTGTTACCAAGGTAACATTGATTGCAAACCCTGATTTGAGAACTATATAAGGGAGAACTCTAGCATTTGGGGAACCTAATACCCACACCTCTTGTGCGATACTAGTTACGACTAGAGCCGATTCTCCTTTAACCTAGGTTTTTCCTAAAACCGTTATAGGTTAACGACTTAAAGACTTCATTGGGATTCTGAATCCATACCCAACTATTTTCTCTGTAGTTGCATGTTCTGATCTTACTTTGTTCTATCGTATTGAGTACTATCTTCTCTAAGATTTTCTCGAGATTTATCTCTGATAGGTAAGATATAAAAAGAAATCACAAAGCTCTTCGTCTCATTCTTTGTGATTCCACAATAACTTGTTCTACTACCATATAGTTAAGTTATTGTGAGGTGATTGATATTCTAGGCTGTTCTTCGGGAATATAAGACCGAGTTATCAATTGGTTCATGTTCACCTTGATTTATTAAAAGAGAGAACAAAAACTTAGTAGGTATTTCCATGGGAGACATATTTATATATTCAAATAGACTTTTCTTTGTGAGATAGATTGTTTATCATGTCTTCGACTTTGGATCGTAGCAACTCTTAGTTGTGAGTGAGATCAGCTAAGGGAATCAAGTGCGTAGAGTCCTGCTGGGATTCAGAAGCGTAAGGAACGATTGTACCTTAATCAGTGTGAGATTGGTTAGGGCTCAACTATATTCCAGTCTGAAGTTAACTTGTAGTAGGCTAGAGTCTGTAGCGGCTTAATACAGTGTGGTGATCAAAACTGGACTAGGTCCCAAGGTTTTTCTGCATTTGCGGTTTCCTCGTTAACAAAACTTCTGGTGTCTGTGTTATTTCTTTTCCGCATTATATTTTCTATATAATTGAAATACCACAGGTTGTGGGTAGTTCAATCAGTTGTTAAATACAACATTTGATTGTTGATTGAAATTGATTGACGCTTGGATATTGGTCTTTGGTACCATCCAATTTATTTCTCATATTGATCCATCTTAGAGATTCATATATGTTCGATTGCAGATTGATTTGAGAAACTGGGATATAACTCTTGGATATATTTTCCTTGATTGAGTCTGACTGTCTAGTTGATTCTCTTGGAATTATATTGGAGTTAGTCCATACATATTTCCTAAAAGAAATATTAGGATTGGTTGTTAGACCCCCGCTTTTTCAAGAATTAAAAATCTAAAATCTTAGGTGATGGAGCGAGGCTAAGCCGAGTCACACCAAATCAAAAATGCATCACACGTTTTCATCCTTCATCAAACTCACGCGACACCAAAATCAAAAATGCATCAGGACGGGGAGAGGTGAAGCCGCGCGACACCAAATCAAAAATACATCGGGATGGGGGCGAGACGAAGCCGAGCCACACCAAATCAAAAATGCATGACGGGGCGAGGCTAAGACACATCACACCAAATCAAAAATATGATTAAAAGAAAAAGATGCTTGATGCGTAGCACGGGCATAAATCTAGTTGTTGCAACATGAGCCGACTGTTGTATGTTGGGGATTGAGCCTACCGTCCCAATCTAAGATGTTCTCTAATTAAGCAACATTTCCTCTCCTAAACATTTTAACAACCATGTTGCATTCAGAGTATTCATAACCAACATATTATGACTTGAAACTCCCAAAATATATCCAATTTATTCCCTTTATCCAGTAAAAAAAAACACCTAAACAGGCTTAAGCATTCGATCCAACGGTTCGTAAACTCCTAAAGGTTCTAAGTTCGTGAAAAGGAGGGAGGTACGCATACCCAGTACCCGTACCCGAAGGGCCTGAGTTCGAGAAAGGATAAGGGTACACATACCCAGTACGCGTACCCTAGCATCCTAAGTTCACGGACTAGTCCATAGGTATGCATACCCCTATATATCTACCCAGTACGAACTGAGCAATGTTCATAAATTATTTTCTAAAATACATTTGGCATTGCTACAACTCTCATAAACACTTCTAAGATAAGTTTGTTCACTGAATCACTTTGTTTTTGTGAATCATGGTTTAAGTCTTGAGTATTATTCAAAACGATTATGCTTACAGGTTCATCGGGAATATTTTCCAAGAACTATCATTGTACACAGTTTCGGAACCATGGACCATATAGTATATTTTTTTTGTATAATTTCAAGACACACTTCTCCCATGTTTACATGAATTTCTAATAAGAATTTTATCTAAAATCAGAAAGTGTTTACTTGAAATTCAAGTTATCTTAGCTTGAATTCAAAGCTACATATAGTCTTAAAAGTCTATAAATATTAATAGAGAGACTCGGACAACTGGGAATTTCAATCCCTGACACTTCTATGACCTAGTTGCTTGATAAAGTCGTCCTCTATTAACCTAGCTTTCCTCATAAAAATATAATTGGGTTTACGATTTAAAGATTTCACATAGGGATTCGTGAAGCCGGGTCTGACTATCTTTTACCTGATATTTCGTGTATTGTGATCTTGCTCTTATTGATCGTCGGGGTTTTCCTCAATCTCCGATCAGGAACGAGATAGATATAAATCGCAAAGTTCTCTTCGGATCAGACTTTATGATTCCTCTAGAGACATCTAAAACTCTTCTTTGTTGATCGGTTTAAATTATTCTTGAGAGGTGGTTAGTAATCCAGGCTTCCCAGTTAATAGAGTATAAGTGTTCTGGATTCGTGAGGTTTGGTATCATTGTCTATTCCAAAAAATTTCCAATCCTTGATGTAAATGATCTAAAGGAACATCAAATATTCTTATCTGTTCGAGGCAAATTGGTATCAAAAGTCTTCATTTAGATTGAAGAAACTCTTAGGCTGTAAAGGACGCCATCTAAGGGAATCAATTGCATAGAGCCTTGAGAGGTTCAAGAAACGTAAGGATCACGACTGCAGTTGAATTGCTCGGAGGGTTAATTCGGGCTCAACTACATTCTACTCTGAAGTCTTATAGTAGGCTAGTGTCTGTAGCTGCTTAATAAAATTTGGTATTCAAAGCTGGACGAGGTCCCGAATATTTTTTTGCAAGTGCATTTTTCCTCGTTAACAAAACTTCTGGTGTCATATATTTTTCGTTTTTCGTATTATATTTTTTCATCTTTATAACATAGGAATAACACAAGTAATGCGTATTCAATCTAGGTAGTGTAAGTCCTTATTAATTGTTAAATTCGTATCTTGAAAGATAGATAACAAGTTTCATACTTGGAAAATTCAGATACGACTAGATTGATCTTGGATATTGATTTGTGAGATCGTCCAAAAACTCTTTTACACAATCAGGTTCATGGACTTCTTAGTCTAGACATATTGATTGTGGAATAGAAAGAGAAAAACTATATATACATATTGTTCAAGAAATATAGTCAATATCGGATTCCGGTGAATATCAGCCGGGCCGAAACACTATATTTCAGTGAATATCAATGAAATATCAGTGGATACTGGTGAAATATCGGTAATATCGACATCTCGGATAAACACCAAAACCGATATTATCAGCGGTATGTTGGCCATCTCGGTCGGGATTAACTACATTGTGTTCAAGGATCTTTAATTAAATCTACTAGCAATTGTATTAGGTTTTGTCTATACAGATTTCAGAACCAAAAAGTTGGTGGTGTACTTGGTACCTCTCCTTTTCACGCAACAACATGGTAACACCACGTGGTATAACATATTTCACAAATATGAATAACAAACCATGAACATCAATGGTCGTGATGCAAATGGGTTGTCAGGTCTCTTCGTTGTAATAAATAAGGAAGTAGACTTATATATTGTTGCGATAACGCAAGCCAAGAGAGGTCAAGAGAGTGGCTTGCTGAAGTTGATGTGGAAAGAAAAAGTGTTGTATAGCTTTGCAACACCAACACGGAAACAATTTCGCACACGAGTCATAGGTTCGACTCCTACTATGCACATATTTCTTTATTTAAGAAAAAATGTTATTACTAGGGTCAACCCGCCAACCCGCCAGAGCTGACCCATTTAGGGTTAGGGTTTTGGGCTTGTTCATGAATAGTACTAGGGCTAGGGCTGACCCTAACCCTACCACGGGTTGGAAAGCTAGGCCGGATTGACCCTAACCCTAGCCCGTTGACGCTCTAAATATAGCGGTAATAAGGATCGTTCTCACAGAGAATTGTGTAATTGATTATTTGGATTAGCAACACTATAATAAAAGCAATACTAAATGAGGTTGGTTTATGAATTAACTAAAAAGATAATAAAAAGAAAGATATGATTAAGAAATCCTTCGTCGCTACTAAACGTTGACTCGCATAATATACTCGTTTACCTTTCGTACGAATCATTCATCACCAATCGTAAAATAACATGTATGCTTGGCTATCCCAAAAGCTCCTTGTATCAATGAATAACGAAGCGCTTAAACACCATATTGTATCCAAATAAGCCACCAAGTAGTGATGCACTCAAGGTATAACCCAATCGAATGCCCAAGGTGAAAAAACGGGGGTATAACAACAACAACCAATAATTCGTTCGGAAATCTGTAGGGACTAAACTCCAACTTAATTCTGAGAGCAGCAATTTAAAAGCGAGACTCAATCAAGAATTAAATCAAAGAGTTTATATCTCTTTTTCAATACAATCGATAAATCAAACAGATAGAAATATGCGAGCCTGATTGATATGAGAAATAACTTGGACGGTACCAAAGACCAATTCCAAAGTGTCAATCAAGTTTTACCCAACAAACAAGGTCGGATTTATCAACTGATTGAACTACGCACAACCTGTGATATTTCAATTATATAAAAAGTATAATGCGGAAAAGAAATAACACAAACATCAGATCTTTTCATTTTATTTTTTTGACAAAGGAAAGGGCAAAAAAAAAAGGTGGTGTCTATGTTATTTCTTTACTGAGGAAACCGCAAAAGAAAAATCTCGGGACCTGGTCCAGATTTGAACACCACACTGTATTAGCCGCTATAGACTCTAGCCTACTACAAGTTAACTTCGGACTGGAATGTAGTTGAGCTCTAACCAAGTGTCACACCGATTAAGGTACAGCCGTGTTCCTTACGCCTCTAGAACCACGCTAGATTCTGCGCACTTGAACAAATTGAATCGAAATCGGTTTGATTCGTAATCGTACAAAATACTTATTCATGAACATTAAGCCACTATTTGCAAAGATTGCATTCCTTAGATCATAAATGTTTTAGTTCATGAGTAAATGACGGATTCTAGAAATTTACCACAGTGTTCACCAACCAGGTACGCGAACAACAACTCCGGACCTGAATCATCATAATACAGTTCGCATACTAGGTATGCATACCATGTTGTATCTAGACATGGGTAATTGTTCTAAACTCTCATTTCAATCATTGAAACATCCTTTGAAGACGACAATAGTTTTCTCATACAAACCATTAGCTTCAAGTAATTTTCAAGTGATCGAATGATCAATACAAAATTTCTCAAGCTAACATCAAATGACTGTCTCACACAAATCATATAAGATGTTCAATGTGATTTTCACATGATCATCTTTTGACATTATATTTAGTTTCCAACAAATAAATTGTTTCCAACTAAAATCGTCAAGAATATGATGAACATAGCTAAAGCAAAAAGCTTCCAGCACATATTTCGAGAAAAAGATAAGCGAGATAAACTCGGCTCAAAATATCAAATGTGTATAATGTAAAAGTCTATATAGTTATACGACATCTCATTAGAAGATAGAATAGAATAAACTTCTCAGTGATGGATAAGTTTTAGTCTCCACATACCTTTTGTTGATGAAGTTCCTCCAAGCTCCTCAGTAGATCTTCGTCTTCAATTGGTGAATGTCGTGAAGTCTAAATCTCAACTACACATTTTATCCTAATCCGAGACATAGCTATAAGTAGACTAGAAATCAAGTATATAGTTTTGATCAACTAAACTTGACAAACAAGCTTGAGATAACAACGCTTGCGAGTTCGACCGAGCACTGCTCTAAAAATCTCCCCCTTTGTCAGTTTTAGTGACAAAACTATCAATACATATGGATTACAAAATAAATAAACTTTGTAGATTCTCATCCATCATGCTATATAGACTTTTATACTATCAATTTTATCTCCCCCCAAAGGTACGAAAACTAGCGGTATCATAATGAAATTCTCAAATATATACTTCATGATTAAAGAGAGCATATCAACTTTGTTTCGTTTATTTCGCATAGTCGAAACTTAGTGTATTCATCAAGGAGTTTACAAAGATACAAGATAACTCCTACAATATTCCAGAGACGCACTCCCCACAAAGATTTGGCAATTAAGCACAAGTTGATTAAAAACTCTCCCCCATAAAATGTCATTCCCGAAAGAACAACAAGAACGACCTTACTTTTACAAGAAAATAAGGATTTCTTTGGACATTAACAAATCTCATGAAACATGAATTTGCATTCTAGAAAACTCAATTATGTTAACCACAAAGGAACCTTAATGGTTAATTTAATTGAAAATACTCAACATAAGAAAACATACGGAGCCATATAATATTTTCACATAAAAGTGGATCAGGGAAAGATCAATACTGCGGAATATTCAAAGATTCATTCTATTTTTCATCAATATTTTCATAATGATACCATAGACTTAATCTTTGACATATGATGCAAAAGTTCATTCTATTTTCTATAAATATTTGCATAATGACACAATAGACTTAACTTTTGACATATATGGGATAATCATAGTTCACGGACGTAAACACACATATCCCATAACATTATTTTATATATATAAAACCAATAAAGATTAATACTGCTAAATCATCTTCCAAATAACTTAGAATTTAAATAAATAAATCTAATAACATTGCAAGATGAAAATCGTTGGCAATAGCTATGTGTAATCACAATATATGCTATTCCAAACCCTAGTTATCCTTCTTAAATTACAAGAATAAATTCTCGTAAGAATTTTCTTAGACACAATAAAAATGATAGGATATAAAGACGCTAATCATCATTTTCATCATCGAAATCCATCCAAGAGGCTCGAACTTTTTCTATTTCTTCCTTGATTTCGGGAAACTTTGTAGCAATCACATGTGATTGTTCTTGCACACATTTTACCTTGGAATTGATCTTACGCACACCCTTGTGAATTTTTTGAAGAAGACTCAAGGTGGTAGAATCACAAGAACCGTCAAGGGAATCATATCTTTCTCTTTTGCAAGCATTCGTCGTCTTACGTTTGAAAGTAATCGAACGAACAATTTCGAGAGTTCCAATAGAATTGCCAATGGGAGCAATGGAATGTGTACGACATATCCGCTCAATTAAGCATGGAAAGCCTAACTTCTTGTTGGATGACGTCATCGAGATCATTTGACGAATGATAAATCCACAAATATCAATACCTTGAGCACCCAATTCAAGAAAATAGACTAACTCCGCAAAATCACGACTCCACCGAGAGTTCTCAATTATGGAGGGACAAAGATTAGAAATGCCAATTTTCCGAAAATCATCAAAGCAAGACTAAGATCATTTGTAGGAAGTTTCCCTTCAAACCGATCAACATTCTTGCCACAAAGACCATTAGAGATGATTTCATAAGATGGTCTTTCTCCTCTTGGTCTAGGAAGGCAAAAATTACCCA
This sequence comes from Papaver somniferum, assembly GCF_003573695.1. Lineage (NCBI taxonomy): Eukaryota > Viridiplantae > Streptophyta > Magnoliopsida > Ranunculales > Papaveraceae > Papaver > Papaver somniferum. The sequence goes on from NC_039366.1 coordinate 61,911,842, forward strand.
AAGGAATTTTAGTAATCCTGAAAATCAACTCTCTATCAACAAGAATCCTTTTCCTATTTATCATAGTCTTGAATTCTAAAACACCAAGATTCACATCATGGATGTTAGCATAAAAGATTTTTTTGAGAGTGTCAAAAACTTCACCAAGACCATTAAAGATGTTACCAAGATTAAATTTTTCAAAACAAATCAAGTCTTACTTATGACCACATTCCAATTTCTTCTCTAGAATGAAATCACTAGAAGAAATCTTTTCAAAGATCTTACTACTAGAATCATTGATGAATCTAATTCTAATAGAATCGTGGTCACTTGGTATGTTCATACTCCTAAGAGAGGAAGAACCATGATTTTTTTGACATCTTCTTAGAAACCTTATAATCATTATTGATTTTCCCCATGAACCTTAAAATTGAGAGTAATAAGAAAGAGAAAATCTTACTTGATATGCTCCTTGAGAATGATGATAAGCCTTTGTCCCTTATTGACCTCAAAAAGGAATTTAATGGAGTAAACTCGTGAACCCTAGAAACGCCCTTGCTCACGAACTCAGACAAAGAGATGAAGATAAAGGGTACGCGTATGAGAACCCTTAAAATAACCTGGTAGTGGGCCTGGACCCATACTGGTTCAGTAACCCATAAAGGGAAATAAGATTCCAATTTTAAGCCAGAACCAAGAGGTTTGCACACGAAGAGGAACCAGTGTGATGAAGAACATAATGCATAACTGCAAAACATCAATTAACCTCAGGTGGGTGGGAGAATCCATTGAGAGATTTTTTTTCCTCAAAAAGAAAGAAAAATCAATACCAAGAATAAAAATAACCCTTAATGCAAAACAAATCAGGTTGTTACTTGCCCCACTTCAAGTTATATACAAATGGGGTGGAGCCAATCTTGTTACCAAGAGGCAAGATGAGCATAGGAACCCTCTTGCACCTTTTTTGGTCGATATTTGTGAGATGTACCAGAAGTATGATCATGGTAATGATGATACTCAGGGTTTTTTGAAAATTTTGACTCCTTTTTCTTATGATTAAAGGAAGGTTTTTTCCAATAACTGGAACTCGCAGCACTATCAGTAAAAATCTTTTTGTCGATTTTGACTGAGTTGTTGCCAAAATTCGAATGTATGTCACGAATGACAGAGTCAGATTTTTTTCCAATACAAGCATTTTCTTTAATCAAGACAAGTCGTTCCAAAGATTTAAAAACGTTTTCAAAAGCCATAAAATAGATCTTTCTCAATTGATCCATCACGATAGTATTCCTCAAAAGGATTAATAAGAAGTCTAGTGAGGTTCGATATCTGTGATTTTTTATTCACATGTTTCCTGCAAGGAACTTTTTTAAAGGAATCATTAATTTTTCTTTAGATTGTTTTCTATCATCTAGGATTTCTAACGTCTTAGATAATGTGAGATTATCTTGAAACACCAGCAGTCTTGAGAAGAATAAACTCTGAACAATATTTGAGGAATTCTGGTATGCGTCACAGATGCCCATAACAAGTTTCCCAAAGTGATTTCTCATAGGGACAGTCTTTAGGATCAAATAAACACAAACTTATTAGGTTTATCGTGTTTGCCTGCTCTGATACCAATTGAAACAGCGGGGGTCTAACAACCACACCCAATATTTAGTTTAGGAAATCTGTATAAACTAACTCCAATATAATTCTAAGAGAATCAACTAGACAGTCAGACTCAATCAAGGAAAATATATCCAAGAGTTATATCTCAATTTCTCAAATCAATCTGCAATCAAACAAATAGGAATCTGTGAGCCTGATCAATATGAGAAATAACTTGGATGGTACCAAAGACCAATATCCAAGCGTCAATCAATTTCAATCAACAACCAAAGGTTGGATTTAAAAATAGATTGAACTAAGCACAACCTGTGATATTTCAATAATATATAGAAAATATAACACGGAAAATAAATAACACATACACTAGAAGTTTTGTTAACGAGGAAACCGCAAATGCAGAAAAACCCCGGGACCTAGTCCAGTTTTGAACACCACAGTATATTAAGCCGCTGAACACCACACTGTATGAAGCCGCTACAGACTCTAGCCTACTATAAGTTAACTTCGGACTGGAATGTAGTTGAGCCCTACTGATTAAGGTACAGTCGCGTTCCTTACACCTCTGAATCCCAGTAGGACTCTACGCACTTGATATCCTTAGCTGATCTCACCCACAACTAAGAGTTGATACCACCCAAAGTCGAAGACTTTATAAACAAATCTTTCTCACACAAAAAAGTTTATTTGAATAGATAAATTTGTCTCCCATGGAAATACCTTCTAAGTTTTTGTTCCCTCTTTTGATAAATCAAGGTGAACATGAACTAATTGATAAACCGGTCTTATATTCTCGAAGAACAACCTAGAAATATCAATGTCCTCACAATAACTTAACTATATGGTTATAGAACAAGTTATTATGGAATTACATAGAATGAGACGAAGAGCTTTGTGATTACTTTTTACATCTTACCTATCGAAGATAAATCTCGAGCAAATCTTAGAGAATATAATGCTCAATACGACAGAATAAAGTAAGATCAGAACACACAACTACAGAGAAAATAGTTGGGTCTGGCTTCAGAATCCCAATGAAGTATTTAATTCGTTAACCTATAATGGTTTTAGGAAAAAAATAAGTCAAAGGAGAATCGACTCTAGTCGCAACTATTATCACACAGGAGGTGTGGGGATTAGGTTTCCCAGTTGCTAGAGTTATATAGTCTTCAAATCAGGGTTTGCAATCAATGTTACCTTGGTAACAAAGCGTTCAACATTCATCGTTAGATGAAAATCTGATTAGAGTCAAGCTAACATCTTTCAACCGTTAGATCGAACTTAGCTTGTTATACACAAATGACATGTGACTTTATTTAGGCATGAGTAACCGTACTCATACGTATGCACATAGTTGGCTCAACAATAGTTAACCGAAGTTAGCCATATGAACACTTTTATATCAACCTTGTTCATCTTAAGAAGGGATTGTAAGATATCATATCCACAATCATAACCTTTAAAGAGCTTTCTCAATTTCTTGTTTTCTATACAGAGAGGAGTCAGAAACTCAGCCAAGCAAGATGTTGACTTCTTTTTCTTTTATGAGATGGTAAAAAAGCTTGATGTATTGAGATACTTCCTCATCAACGTCGTATCCATCGTCTGAATCAATTTCATCCGAAAGATCATCCAATTGTTCATCTAGGCGTGTTTGCCAGTTACACACAGTTTTTGACAATGGAGAGGATGAGAAAGATCCTCAGGAGAAGCAAAGTTTTGAACCAAGTCAAAAAGTTTCTGAACTGGTGATGCGTTTATTGAGATAACATTAATGTCCATAGAGTTAGATTGCTACAAACACAAACTTATGAGGTCTTAAACGTGTTTGCTTTCTCTGATACCAATTGAAAAACTGAGGGTCTAACAACCACACCCAATATTTCGTTTAGGAAATATGCATGGACAAGCTTCAATATATTTCCAAGAGAATCAACTAGACAATCAGACTCAATCATGGACAATACATCCAAAAGGAATATCTCAATTTCTCAAATCAATCTGCAATCGAACATATAGAAAGTTGTGAGATGGATTAATATGAGAAATAACTTGGATGGTACCAAATACCAATATCCAAGTGTTAATCAATTTATATCAATAACCAAAGGTTGGATTATCTAATTGATTGAACTATGCACAACCTGTGATATTTCAATTATATAAAAATATAATGCGGAAAAGAAATAACACAGACACCAGAAATTTTGTTACGAGGAAACCGCAAATGCAGAAAACCCCCGGGACATAATACAGATTTTAACACCACACTGTATTAAGCCGCTACAGACTCTAGCCTACTACCAATTAACTTCAGACTGGAATGTATTTGAGCCCTAACCAATCTCACACTGATTAAGGTACAGTCGCGTTCCTTACGCCTCTTGAACCACACCGGATTCTGCGCACTTGATTCCCTTAGTTGATCTCACCCACAACTAAGAGTTGCTACGACCTAAAGTTGAAGACTTGATAAACAAATATGTCTCACACAGAAAAGTCTATTAAATAAATAAATCTGTTTCCCACAGAAATACCTACGAGTTTTGTTCCGTCTTTTGATAAATTAAGGTGAACAGGAACCAATTGATACACCAGACTTATATTACCGAAGAACAACCTAGTAATATCAATCACCTCACAATAATCTTAATATTATGGAGGCGAAACAAGATATTGTGGAATCACAAACGATGAGACAAAGATGTTTGTGACTACTTTTTAACTTACCTATTGGAGATTAAATATCGAGCAAATCTTAGAGAAGATAGTACTCAAGACGATAAAACAAAGTAAGATCAGAACACGCAACTACAGAGAAAATAGTTGGGTCTGCCTTCATAATCTCAATGGAGTCTTCGAGTCGTTAACCTATAATGGTTTTAGGAAAAACCTAGGTTAAAGGAGAATCGACTCTAGTCGCAACTAGTATCACACATGAGGTGTGGGGATTAGGTTTCCCAGTTGCTAGAGTTCTCGCTTATATAGTCTTCAAATCAGGGTTTTCAATCAATATTACCTTGGTAACAAAGTATTCAATATTCACCGTTAGGTAAAAACCTAATGAGAGTCAAGCTAATATCTTTCAATTAGATCAAACTTAGCTTGTTATACACAAATGAAATGTGACTTTATTTAGGCATGAGTAACCGTACCCAAACGGGTGCACATAGTTGGCTCAACAATAGTTAACCAGAGTTAGCCATATGAACACTTTCATATCAACCTTGTTCATCTTAATCACAACTAGTTTAAATGACTCAAATGAAACTAGTTATGGAGTTGTTCAATTGTTTATATTCTCATAGAAGTATACAAGACACAATTGAAGCAAAATCCATTTTGATTCACTTGAATCAATTCATGAACGTTATAGTCACGGTTTGCAAAAGATTGTATTCCTTAATATATAAATGTATTAGTTCATGAACAAACCGATTTTAGAATTTAACCTACTCAAGTATGCAAACGGGTAGGCATAGCTAAGTTGCCAGACATAGTTTGGGTTCGCCAGTATGCGAATGGGTACGCATACCTCCAAACTCAGTTGAATTCCCGGACTTGAACTTTACGTCGGTATGCATACGGGTTTTCAACTAACCAACCAGTACGCATACGGGTATGCATACTATGGTTCCCAGACTTTGAATAACTTACAACAGTTAGCATACAAGTACGCATACTGTGATATATTCAATCAATGGTTAATCGTTCTAAACTCCATCTTAATCATTGAAACATTCTTGGAAGACGGGAATAACTTTCTCACACAAACTATTAGCTCCAAGCAATTTTCAAGTGATCAATATATCAATACGAAACATTCCAAGTCTACATCAAATGACTATCTCACACAAATCATGTAAGATGTTACCAGGTGATTTTCACATGATCATCTTTTGACTTTCGTCAAGAATAAAGATGAACTTGGTTAAAGCGAAAGCTTGCAATGTGTATAATATAAAGTCTATATAGCTAAACGACTTTTGTCTCAATAGGAGATAGATTAGAAATAGACTTCTGAGTGATAGATGAGTTCAACTCTCCACATACCTTTTGTTGATGAAGTTCCACAAGCTCCCCTTAGTAGTTCTTCATCTTCAATCGTTGAACATTGTGAAGTCTAATGCTCAACTACACATTCTATCCTAATCCGAGACATAGCTATAAGTAGACTAGAAATCAAGACTTATAGTTTTGACAACTAAACTTGACAACAAGCTTGAGATAGCAACGCTTGCGAGTTCGACCGAGCAGTGTTCTAACAAATGTAATGCTTGCATCAAGCTGAATTTGCCACACAATTGTAGTTCTCTGAAATTATTCATGTTCAGTAAGACAATTTAAAAACCATGGAAGAAATAAACATTTTTTGGCATATAAAAGTAAGATCTAACAATCTACTGGGCATGTCTTTTAGTCTGGTGCAGTTTGAGTTTGGAAATTAATTTAAACATAGGAAGCATAATGGCCATGTTATTGCTCACAAATAATTTTGTATGTGTTTTTAAATAAATCTCAAAAACAAAAAACTCACCCTACTTCATGCAGTTGAATGGAACTGTAATTCTAAATTATGCGAAACCAAACCGAAAAGTCGAAAACTAAACCTGAGTTTCTCCTAGACATTTATACAAACACTTAAGGCTATTGATCTTAAATGTTCCTCTACTTTTTCGAAACCCGCAACTGACTGAAGGCAAAACGTGCACACCCATTAACATATCACGCTTACCAATTACAACTTTCTATCTTGTTCCTCTCCTTCATGAAGCTGCTTATGTATCAACATAACCCCTGCATCGAATAAGATAAAATACATCACAATAAACCATCACAGTAAGTAACCCGTTGATAACATCAACGACACAGCTCCTTTACTCCCCGTAGATCAATATAATAATTATAGATAAAGTTTCAAGGGATTTTTTTTAGATACAACCCATGGTTCACAACATTAGCTGTATCTTTTTTTATTTCTTTTTACTAAAACAGAAACCTAGCTGAATTTATTGGGTAAAACAGACACCCTAGCTATCCCAAATCTTTACTAAAACAGAACCCTGCTAATACTTCAATATCGTCATCACAACAGAAAACCCATCTTTTATTGATCAACATCATCATCAATTTCACCTAAAACTATCAATCAATTTAAAACCCTAATTTAGCTTCTCGTTTAATTCTCTTTCAGAACTAAATCTTATCTCCATTAGCATATCCATATCTTGCAGATTTATATATATTATCGCCTGAAATAAAAAAAAAAGAAGGAAAAGAATGCATAGATTTTAACCAGAATTACCGTCTTAGCTGTTTGATGGAAGAAAATGTATTTTGCCCCTCGATCTGAAGCGGGGTTTAGATTTTGACGTAAGTACTGTCCACATCGGATGACGTTACTAACGTCCAGTTCAGTATTAGGTGTAAACAAAGTGTAACGAAATTATTTAGGTGTAAATTTTGAAGAAAGTAATGTCCACCCACCTTTAAACTGACGGTGTTATTAACTGTCAGTTAAATACTTGATGTAAACAAAGTGTAACCTAATTTTAATATTTCAACCAATAGAGTTCGGCCAAGTTTCTCTCCAGGTTCATTAATGTCCTAAGCTCTTTTCTCAAACGGAGGTATTCTCATTGTGCAACGTACGGCTCATATGACTTATGTTTTTAAAGAAAAATTAATTGGGGATATTTATTGTAGCTGCCGGTATGGTATTTTAATGCCGTCAGTTCATCGACCATGCCGATTCCATTAAAAAACTATGCCCACAACGACAGTGACAGTAAAAATATCCACCAACTAATTTGTATATACCCCGGATTGCGTGCTCCTTTTAGGATTGATAAAGTCTTTCCCGCTGTTTAAAACTTGATTAGCCTACCTACCCGCCCTAAGATCTATCATGTGACAACATACGAGCCTTGTGGTTTTACACTTTTATTGTGTAGCACGGCCAGGAACAAATGATGCAGCATGCAGCCCGAAATTATTTGGTTCAATACTTTAAAGTAAACCGAAGATTTTTCTCTAATTTTTTCTGCAAACTATGGAAGCATTAATTTTCAGAACCACACCCGCCTACTTAAATCCTCAAAAAACCCAGAAATTTCTGAAACCAACAGGAACAAGAAATTCAATTGGTTATGAACCCTCGATAATTAAGAAATCAATAACATCAATACCTGTTCTGAAAAGGGTTTCAGCTGAATCCTTACAATATGAAAGTGGGTTTCTTGGGGCAACAAATAACAATTCAGATTTGGGGGATATTGAAAAAAGATATGGAGGTCCAGATGCCATGTCTGATTTGACTAGTATTCTTACTTCAAAAGTTTATGATGTTGCCGTTGAATCTCCTTTGGATTATGCACCAAAGCTTTCCGAAAGGATTGGTGTTCATATTTGGCTTAAAAGAGAAGATCTTCAACCTGTAAATATCACTCTTCTGTTTAGTTAAATTTCTAATTTCTTGAATTTCGATTATTGAGCAAAGTTGTTGATGATTTGTTTGCTTAATTGCCGCGGTGAGTTTTTTTTCCGCTCATGAAACTATTCAAGCTTGTGACGATAAATTTTATTGATGTCTTAGCGAGATTTTGACTTTAGAGTTTTAGTATTTAAATGGTTGAAGAGTTGGGTAAGAAAACAGTGTTTAGTTATGTAGGCAGCGACTGATTTTGGTAATTGATGCATTCAGGTTTTCTCATTTAAGCTAAGGGGAGCTTATAACATGATGGCAAAGCTCTCGAGGGAGCAATTAGATAAAGGTGTAATTTGTTCATCTGCTGGGAATCATGCCCAAGGTGTTGCCTTATCTGCCAAAAAATTGGGCTGTGATGCTGTTATTGTTATGCCTGTAACAACTCCAGAAATCAAGTGGAAATCCGTCCAGAGGTTAGGTGCAACTGTTGTTCTCATTGGAGATTCCTATGATGAAGCACAAGCACATGCTAAACAACACGGAGAAGAGGAAGGTCGAACGTTTATACCTCCTTTTGATCATTCTGACATCATTATGGGACAGGGAACTGTTGGTATGGAAATCATACGTCAAGCACAGGGACCTATAGATGCTATCTTTGTTCCAGTGGGTGGCGGAGGACTAATAGCTGGAATCGCCGCTTATGTAAAACGGGTTTCTCCACAGGTTTGTGAGTTGCTATTTTACTTCTGCTTCTGATTTTACAAGATATCCTCCTGTAAGATACCAGCCCTCTAACTGAGAGTTTGTTTTAAAAAAATTTGTTGAATAAAATGTTATAGAAATTGAAAATACCTTTATCGCGTCTTTTATGTCAATCATGTAGGTAAAGATCATTGGGGTTGAACCGTTCGATGCAAATGCTATGGCATTATCATTAAATCACGGGGAGCGAATCATGCTGGAGCAAGTTGGAGGTTTTGCTGATGGAGTGGCAGTTAAAGTGGTTGGAGAAGAAACATTCCGTTTATGCAAGGATTTGGTAGATGGAGTAGTTCTTGTCAGTCGTGATGCTATTTGTGCGTCAATAAAGGTAAGCCAACGATCTTTGTTGTTTCATAAGTTACTATGAAATCCCAGAAGTTAAAGGTTATTTATCCGGTTATCAACTGTAGGATATGTTTGAGGAGAAAAGGAGCATTTTAGAACCAGCAGGTGCTCTTGCCCTGGCTGGAGCAGAGGCATACTGCAAGTACTATGGCCTCAAGGGTGAAAGTGTTGTAGCAGTGACAAGTGGCGCAAATATGAACTTCGATAGACTGAGGTTAGTCACCGAACTTGCTGATGTTGGAAGAAAACGAGAAGCTGTGCTTGCAACATTTATGCCAGAGGAAGCAGGAAGCTTTACAAGATATTGTGAAATGGTATATAGAAATTGTTCTCTAACTATTCTTTGATGCATTTTTGATTTGCAAGTCTACCCTATCAGTCAGCTAATGATCATTTGGGCTTGCAGGTGGGACCAATGAACATCACTGAATTCAAATACAGATATGATGCTACTAAAGACAAAGCTTTAGTTCTTTACAGGCAAGTTCTGCTTAAAATATCTTCTTTTCATTCGTGGTAATATATAATTTTTGAACTTGTGAATCATGACCTCCTTGTCGAATCCAACTAAGAAATCTACGCCTTAGTATATTAAAATATTCAAGTATTAGAAAAGCTGCTGTTTGACTTAATTGATCTTGGTTGCAGCGTGGGAGTCCATACAACTTCAGAGCTTGAAGCAATGATGAACAGAATGGAAACTGCAAAACTTGAAACCATAAATCTTACGAACAATGATTTGGTTAAAGACCACCTGCGACATCTGGTAAGCATCTTAAACAATCCAACTTCCCATTTATCATGTTCTTGAGGCAAAATTATATGAGGTTTTCAAGCTATGTACTTTCTTGCGTGTCTTCCAGATGGGTGGCAGATCTAATGTTCAAGATGAACTTCTTTGTCGATTTGTATTCCCTGAAAGACCAGGTGCTCTTATGAAATTTTTGAACACTTTCAGTCCATGTTGGAACATAAGTTTGTTTCATTACCGCGCTCAGGTTTGTCATACAACATTGCCTAAGCCTTTTCGTTTGCAAATGGTCCTTAAATATTGCACCATTTTCTTTTCCTTTTAGTCAATGGTCTTTTCAACTTTTTCCGTTTTCTATCACTCCTTGTGCTGGTGTCGTGTAATTTATTGTTAATTATCTCCTCTTTAATAGGGAGAAACTGGTGCAAATGTGTTGGTGGGCATCCAAGTTGGGCAAGCTGACATGGATGAATTTCACAATTGCGTCAATAAACTTGGATATGATTACACTGAAGAGCTCGCTAATGAAGCCTTCCGGCTTTTGATGCAGTAAATTTAGCAGCCTCTTTTATTTTTGGACAAAACAAGTTTAGGTGATCAGATTTTACCCTTAATTTGGACAGAAATTTTGAAAAAATAGTTTTACATTATACACAGTGTTCAAAGTTGTACTTGAGAAGCTTATTCTAGTCATGTTTAAGATCTCAAAGCTGATGATATAAGAGCCAATTTTCTGATTTGAAACTTCTTTTTATTGCTATTTCATGAAAAGTTTTGTGTATGTTTCAAGTGAGAGGAGTGTTGAAGCAATTTTTTCCCATGGACTTGAAGGAGCCCTTCTGAAATTAGGTTACAGCTGACTTGAAAGTTTTGTGTATGCTTATTATTGTTATGCATGTATGTATAAAGAGATGATGATGATGGACCTGTAGGACTGAATCTCAAAGACAAGAGGTCTTTTCTTCTATTTTTTCACCAGTATAATTCTGACATTCTTTATTGACTGGATTTATTGGCTTCCCAACTAACCTTAATCAATTCAAACTGATTCATTATGTCATCACTTGGCACACAATACAAAAATTACAGTTTACAGTGAAGGCAATTAACTGCACTCTGCAAGAGATCCGTAGAGTGGAAGCTGTCATTGCTTTTGTAATAGTAGTTATGGTTGGAAGTATGAACTTAGCAGCAATTCCCTTTATTCCTCCATATGTATGTTCTTCCTTCGGAAAATTGCATACTAGTATTTATATGTATGAGGCAATAGATTCCGTATGAGAATGGTCTCATTATGCATATTGACTGATAACTTCTGTTTTCAGTATTTATGCTCGAGTGATGTACAAAAAACATGACACCTTGTAGCTCTGAAACTTGTTCAGACGCCTTGAAAGTCTAGCCCTAAACACACTAGTTATTGCTCCTTATTTACTACACCAACTTCATACTCATCATCTTCTCCTCTTAAATGCTTCTTACCACACCACCTACTCCATCTTAACTGATCACATATCTCCTCTGTTTCATAGTTAAAAGGCTGGCTAGCCTAACTTTCCTTGCTCTTACCAAGTGTCCAACGATGGGTTTCTCAAGAAAGTGTTTCTCATGCACTTCTCTTCTTCTTCTTCTTCTTCTTCATCTTCTTGTTACTCTTTTCTCTGTTTGTCATGGTCAACTTGTGCCTGGTTTTTTCATCTTTGGTGATTCTGTTGTTGATGTTGGTAACAACAATAACCTTTACACTCTAGTCAAAGCTAACTTCCCTCCTTATGGAAGAGATTACACTTCTCACTCCCCAACCGGAAGGTTTTGCAACGGAAAGCTGGCCACTGACTTCACTGGTATCCATCTCAAGATCCTTAGTTTGTTTTTCTTCTTCTTGAATTTCTGTATTTTCTTTTTTATACTTCTCTAATGGGTTTGTATATTTAATTTCTTGTTGTTGTGTCTAAATTCCAGCTGAAAACCTTGGTTTCACTTCATACCCACCTGCTTATCTTAGTGCTGAAGCCAAAGGAAAACATCTTTTGAAAGGAGCCAACTTTGCTTCTGGTGCTTCTGGTTATTTTGATGGAACTGCACAATTATATGTAAGATACTCACTCACTCTATTTTACTCTCTGCTGCTATTAACAGCTATCTGATTTGATTTGTTGTTGTTGCTGTAGCGTGCAATTTCATTGACACAACAGTTACAGTATTACAAGGAGTATCAAGGAAAATTGGTAAAGATTGCAGGGCAAGCTAAAACCACTTCAATAATCTCTGGTTCAATCTACTTGATAAGTGCTGGTAGTAGTGACTTTGTTCAGAACTACTACATCAATCCGGCTCTGTACCAAACTTATACACCTGATCAGTTCTCAGCTGAACTCCAAAAAAATGTTTATACCTTTATTCAGGTAACCGATACACACTTAATTTCTTTTAGCACTGCTCAAATTCATCAAGTTATTTTTATAGTGAAAATGTCAAGTTTACAACGATGTTACAGAATCTATATGCATTAGGAGCAAGGAGAATTGGAGTAACATCATTACCACCGATTGGATGTTTGCCAGCAGCAATTACTTTGTTTGGTTCCGGGAATAATCAGTGTGTGGATAGGATGAACCAAGATGCAGTTTCATTCAATAGCAAGCTCAAGAACACTGTTGATGGTCTGCAAAAGAAGTTTTCTGGCCTTAAAATGGTCACCTTTGATATCTACCAACCTCTTCTTGATCTCGTCAGCAAACCATCCGAGCATGGTGCGTTAAATTTTAGTTTTAAAACAGCTCCATAACCGTAAGAAAACAGTTTCTTGTGGATTTTGATATGTGATTCTTATGGTTACAGGGTTTTTCGAGACGAGGAAAGCATGTTGTGGGACAGGAACGATCGAGACGTCACTGTTATGCAACGCAAGGACTGCTGGAACTTGTTCGAATGCTACTGGGTATGTGTTTTGGGATGGATTTCATCCATCAGAAGCTGCAAACAAGATCTTAGCTGATGATCTTCTTACTCAAGGGATCGACCTTATCGGCTAAACTATCGACTGATTACACTCTGCTCTACTTAATCAGTTGTATTATCTTTTAAATACGTTTACAAATGGATGTTTAAGCGTAGATAAGTCTTATTTTTATTTTAAATTGCTGGTTGTAGTTGTAGCTTGGCAGTTAAACTGAGCAAGTTGTTGAATGGGGTTCTATTAGGATCTTCTTTGTGGTGAAATTTACATAAGATACCTCACTCCATTTGCATTGAGGGAATTTATTGCATGTTTAAGCTTGCACTAGTATGTTGACATTCTCATTCAGAGAGCCTTTACTATTTAAATACAAATATGGCCAGTGTAGCAATCCAATTTATAGCTCATTCATTGCAGTGTTTTGGGTCCCGGACTTAGTAGTTTAGGTATAAGGCTCTCAAGGATTCCATATTAGAACTTGAAATTAGTGGTGCATTTGACAATGAAAGTAAGTCCATGCACCAGTTAATATTTAGGCATATTCTAGGTCACACACCAAAACCTGCAATTATAGTTGCATCCTATAAAATTTTGAATAATGCTAATGAAAGAAAGTTGCTTAGATGCTGGTTTTGTCTGTACCTTGCTTTTGGATAGTGATCATTCTTGGATAATAATCCGGAAATGGTGAAAACTGAGACTCCCTGTTGGCCTTATGTTTCACTAGGGAGAACACATGCGATGCCCAAGTTTGAAATGGACTCATGCAATTATATGGAATTTGAAATCAATGAATTTTTTTGAATAATTAATATTCTTATTTGTACTCGTTACATTACGTAGATAATTCAAAAGACTTTTTAAATATATGAATTTTATGAAAATCTAGTGTACATCCCGAAAGACATTAGATTTTTAGAATTGTTGATCTATTTTTATAACAATGACATTTTTGTAAATATGTAATTTTTTATTTAATGTACGTTTTTACTCTTTGTTTTATTGAATTTACACGACATAGTAAAGCTTAGTAATTCTAACGTTGACGACTTGGTAATTTCGGGGGTATCATGACAAAAAGACCTCTTTTCTTTATATTAGAGCAAGTCCAATGGGACTACCCAAATTTGATGGTTTACCATGCTAGACTGCTAGACAAACTCACTTTTGTGTAGTGGAAAAATGTTTTGGAGACAAACACCTTTACACAGATGACCATTGTTGTTAGAGCACTGCTCGGTCGAACTCGCATGCTTTGCTATCTCAAGCATGTTTGTCAATATTAATGATCAAAACTATATGTCTTGATTTCTAGTTTACTTATGACTAAGTCTCGGTCTAGGATAGTTAAGTGCAGTTGAGCTCTAGACTCCATGGCGATCATCTTACGAAGACGAATAACTACTCGAGGAATAAGTGGAAATTTATCCGACAAAAAGGTATGTGGAGACTTGAACTTATCTGTCACTCAAAAGTCTATTCTATCTCCTACTCTTGGGACAAAGTCGTATAAGTATGGTAGTTTTCATACATACATCTTTGCTATTTCGAGCCGAGTTTACTCGCGTATCTTTTTCTCGAAATATGTGTTGGTAAGCTTTTGCTTTAACCACTTTCATCTTTACTCGTGACGAAAGTCATGATGACGTTTCAATCTTGAAAATAGCTTTGATGACGATAGTCGTGAATAACGATTGTTATAACATTATAGAAGAATGTTTCAATGATTGAAATGTAGAGTTGAGATTACCAACTATAGATATAAGCATATATAATGTGTTCCCACATTACTGTATAAATCCATGTGCCGGAAACTAAGTGTGTGCATATGTGTGCATGCAGTATTGGTGAAGGAGACAGGTTGAGTACGCGTACCTGCGGAAGCTTTCGAACCGAAAATTTCTGCTGAGTTTGTAAGTTTGCAAACTAGTAAACCAGTCGCCTAAAGTACGCATACCCGTACACGTACCCACGGAAGTTTTCGAACCAAAAATTTCTGCTGAGCTTGTAAACTCAAATCCGGTAGTTAAGGTACGCATACCCGTACGCGTACCCAAGCTGGTTATTTCTCAAATCGGTAGTTCATGAGCTTAAAACAATAAATTATAAGGAATGCAATCTTTGTAAACCGTGGCTATATTTCTCATGAATTGATTCAAGTGAATGAAACCGATTTTGTTTCAATTGTGTGTATGAATAAATACCTAAGCAATTGAACAACTCTTGAACTAGTTCTTATGAATCATTTGAACTAGTTATGAGAAAGATGAATACGGTTAATATGAAAGTGCTCATATGGCTAACCATTTCTTAACTATTTGTGAACCAACTAAGTGTACATGTTTAGGTACGGTTACTCAAACCTAAATGAATACATTTCATTTGTGTGTGACAAGCTAAGTTTCGATCTAAGTGAAAGATATTAGCTTGGTTGAATCAGGTTTTTCATCTAACGGTGAATATTGAATGCTTTGTTACCAAGGTAACTTGGATTGCAAACCCTGATTTGAAAACTATATAAAGGAGACATATAGCAACTGGAAAAACTAATCCCCGCACCTCCTATGTGAGACTAGTTGGTTTTGCTAGAGTCGATTCTCCTTTAACCTTAGGTTTCTTCTCGAGACCCTGTAGGTTAACGACTGAAAGACTTCATTGGGATAGTGAAGCCAGACGAAACTACTTTCTTGTAGTTGAGCGATCTGATCTTGCCATTTTCTATCGTACCAGTTCAATTGAATAATTGACTTGAGATTATATCTCTGATAGGGCAAGATAAAAAGAAATCACAAACATCTTCGTCTCATCGTTTATGATTCCACAATATCTAGTTTCACTACCATACGATTTAGATTATTGTTAGGTGATTGATAATACTAGGTTTTTCTTCGGGAATATAAGTCCGGGTTATCAATTAGTTCCTGTTCACCTTGATTTATCAAAATACGGAACAAAAATTCATAGGTTTATCTGTGGAAGACAGATTTATCTATCATCGTAGACTTTTATGTGTGATACAGATTTGTTTATTGAAGTCTTCGACTTTGGTTCGTAGAAACTCTTAGTTGTGGGTGAGATCAGCTAAGGGAATCAAGTGCGTAGTATCCTGCTGGGATCAGAGACGTAAGGAGCGTAACTGTACCTTGAATCAGTGTGAGATTGATTAGGGTTCAACTACAGTCCAGACCGAAGTTAGTTTGTAGTAGGCTAGTGTCTGTAGCGGCTTAATATAGTGTGGTGTTCAATCTGGATTAGGTCCCGGAGTTTTTCTGCATTTGCGGTTTCCTCTTTAACAAAATTTCTGGTGTCTCTGTTATTTCTATTCCGCATTATATTTTGTTATATAATTGAAATATCACAGGTTGTGCGTTAAGATCAATCAATTAGAATATCCAAACTTTGGTTGTTGATTTAAATTGATTGACACTTGGATATTGGTCTTTGGTGCCATCCAAGTTATTAGCCTTGTATTTGATAAAGACTAGCATGTTTATATTTGCTTGAGTAAAGATCAAATCAAGTGAGATAGATATTAACTCCTTGATATACTGTTTATTAAGATTGAGTCTGACTGTTTAGTTGATTCTCTTAAAAGTATATTAGAGTTAGTCCATACAGATTGCTAATCAAAATATTGGGTGAGGTTGTTGTACCCCCGCTTTTTCAATTGGTATCAGAGCAGGCAAACACGTTTAAAAGACCGTACAAGTATGTGTTTGTAGCAATATGATTATGTGGACAAAGTAGTATCTCATTTCTACGCATAGTCTATGTCTTCCTATGTCAAGTGTCTTGGTTTTTCCTCAAAGGATAACTCCTTAGCTTATTCTTCCGAATCCAGAGAAAGAAACAAGACAATTGACAGGATGTCAGAAGTAGAGAGGAATATCACCAGAACCAAAGAAAATCCAACTGAGACGATTGACTTACACAATCATGCTCAACTCTTGGATGAATTTGAGAAGTCTCTTAGTCGAGAACGTGAACTCTACAAAATCATTGAATCCTTCTCTAACAATATTAAGAGACTCACTCAAGAAAATATGCTACAACAAGAAAAATTAGTATTCTTGAGAATATTGTTAAAGAGGGAAAAATTAGAGAAATTTTTTTGATTGAGACACAGTTCTGTGATTTGAACAACCTTCGTGTTGAAATAGAAAGTATTGCTGCATCTCTTCACCTAGCGCAAAAACAGTCTGTCTCCTTAAATAAGGAAAACACTGTAATGAGAAATTCTTCTGTGTGACATGCTGAGTTACCTGACATGAAGAAAAACTCACCAAAGGAAGTCCTTGCAAAATATAAATGGAAAACTTCCAAACGGGACATGGGTTTGAATCAGATATCCTTCAACTATTCTCTTCCACGAAATTGTTCCTTCTGTGGGAAAAGGAATCATAGTGTTAAACATTGTTTTGCTAGGAAGAAACAGATCTCTGATCTTCAAAATATTCTTCTATTTACCGTCAACCGAGTTAATCATCTGGCGGCATCAACAATGGATCTCACTCCCAAAGAAAACCAGAATTCTCATAAAAAGATTTTTAAAGATCACTCTTTTCAAAATCTTTACCGGAATCATGTTTTTACTCATGGTGCATACTACACCATAAAAACACAGCTTCCCAGTGTCTATGAGAATAAAACTGGTAGATCTAAGTCTAGAAGGTGGATACCTATCTCAGTTAATCCTCTAGAACCAATTTCTATAGGTCCTAGACTTAGTCATCAAAATGTTCCATTTAATGGATTCTCTCAAAGGACTGTAAGAAACTTCTATGGAGTTAAAAATAGTCAAAGAGAGAAAAGGAATACAAAAAACAGACTGACTGATGATATCCTTATATCTCTAACCCCTCATGGTGAGATCATATCTCATCCTGTTACCTAACTATAGGTATTCACATCCTTGTGCCTAACTTGAGAGTCACGAGGATGTCTGTTTATGAGATGCTCAAGTCTTAAGGACGATTATCATCCATTCTGTTGATGTTTGTTTTACAAGTTGAGTTTTTCTGCTACTTTCTCTGTATTAATGTATCTCTTTTGGTTTATCTAACTTTTCAGATATTGAGCCTTGTTTAAAAGAGACATTTTGAGAAACAATTTGTATTTCCTTTTGGGTCCTTCTTGTTTCTGATATATTCTCCAAGTCCACAAACGTCCAAGTCTTTTCCAAGCCTATTTACAAATTCTAAAAATAAATAAATAAAAGCTATATACAAAAATAATAAAAATTAAATCCTAAAAAAAATTATGTCTTTTTTTTTTCTTCTCTTTTAGCTTTTAGCTTTTAGCTTTAAGCTTTTTGTTCCCAAGTCCTTAGTATTCCACTTCGAACCTGTAAATCAAAGACACAAAAAGAAACGTAAAAAGGAACAAATAATAATAAATAAAAAAAAATTAAACCTAAAACCAAATCTAAATACAAGTCCGCGTCGGCGGCGCCATTTTGTTGTAGTAATTCGATTGCGGTAAATAAGAGTTCGTTACTCGGACTTGAAAAGATTTTTAAAACAAAAATATATACACAATTTGTCACAGGATCAAGAGATACTAGGACTCAGGATTCCACCAATTCTTATACTCATGCGAATCAACTATTAATTCTAGACAATTATAGCTTATAATGATAACAATATCGACTCTTTTCTTTGCCAAAAATAGATTTTGTAAAGTATTAGATGTAAATCATAAGCATGATGCATCAAGAGTTCCTAGACTAAGCATACATCATCAGATAAAATCACAAATAATCAAGAAAAATCATAAAACAACTCATAATAGTGCAAATAGTCATAAAAGAATTAAATAAAATTACTCATGCATAAAGAATGGTTTCCTCCATCATCCCAGTTATGGGGTTTAGCTACTCATAATAATCATGTTCTAAAGATAAATATTTGATGCTCAAAATATGATTAAAAGAGTGAAAAATATAATACAGTGAAACTACGACCCTCTTTAAGCGTCCATAGAAGAACGATAAAACAACACTGCTGTAAATAACGATACCTCACTGCTGCTGTTGACGCTGTTGTTTTAAGACCCTCAGAAGCAAGTCGTTGTCACTGTTGATAAACGACTGTCTTTTGGAGTCTGTTCTTCGTGTTCTTCGTGCTCTTTAATGGCAGCAGCAGCAGCAGAACTCCTCCTTCCTGCAGCTCCCGTTCTTCGCTCCTCTAGCCTCTCTCTGGTCTCTGCTCGACCCCAAACCTCTTGATCCCCCTTCTCTAACTTCTCTCCACCTCTTATATACTTCACAGCTCAAAGAAATCCCGATAAAATCTCTTTTTTTTTCTTTCTTCCAAAGTCTCGGAAAATATTTCTCAAAGCTATTCGTACGCGTCTGTTAGCTATAGTATTTCCACCAAACTCTTATCAAGACTTGAACAGGACCTAGTACGTAACTATCCAGCGTAAAACTCTCACAAAATCTTTCATAGAAATCCTTGAAACTGGACAGAACAATACGTATCCTGTTTGGACTTTGATCGCTTCTCCCAGCCATTCCAGCCCAAGTTGATCGATAAAATCACTTGCATACGGTCTGTTTAGTCTTAACAGGCCTAGCCCAATTGATTTCAGGGATTTAATCTCCCTCAAAACTGCCCAGAAATCCAACAGCAAATTATCAGACGTGAACTTTAGTTTTCCCGCCAAATTCCATTATTTGAACTTTGAATGTGGTGTCCCCTTAACCAGACTGGGAGTCCCTTTAGCATATGCCTTGAAATGGGGTGCCCCTTATCCAAATTAGGGATGCCTTTAGCAATTCTTTTGGGATGTTTTCCGCACTTTTTCAGGGTTCCTCCGGGGCATTTCCGGTACACTTCTGGGGCATTTCCGGTACACTATCAACGGCAATCCAAGGGCCACATTTTTAGCCAATTTTTGCCGCAAAGCCTTATTTATCCGAAAACACCTACAAACAGATTAAAAACCAAAATAAGTACAACAATGGGCACTAACAATATACACAATTGAGATAAATTAGACACATAAATGCGTCTATCAAGATGCTCAAGTCTTAAGGATGATTATCATCCATTATGTTGATGTCTGTTTTACAAGTTGAGTTTTTCTGCTACTTTCTCTGTATCTAATGTATCTCTTTTGTTCTATCTACCTTTTCAGATATTGATCCTTGTTTAAAAGAGACATTTTGAGAAACATTTTGTATTTCCTTTTGGGTCCTTTTTGTTTCTGATATATTCTCTAGGTCCACAAACGTCCAAGTCTTCTCTAAGGAAATATAGGGTTTCGATCAAGAATGTCTCCCTTGATCGACAACATATATATGCCTTGTATGTGTTTATCCTGTTCCCAGAAAACGATGTCTATGGGAACCTCTGTTAAACCTCAAAAAGAAGTAAACATTGAGATGGAAGAAGACTTCAAAGGATGTGATTCAGCTCAAGATCTGATTCTGAAAAAGATGCTTGAAAGAAAAGAGTATAACTCTTGGATAGGAGAATCTGTCAAGGATTTAATCTTCGCTCAGACTGAGGTTAAGAACGAGCTTGCTAACCTTCAATTGCAGATAAGCCAACTCATTGATGGACAAGCAAAAATCCTTGAAAATCAAAACATCTTGATCAGGAACCAGAAGAAGGTCATCCTTGATTGCGTCAAAGCCAGGCATCTTGATCGCATCGTTGACCGAAAAACTAATGTTCTAACTCATGAACATGGCGTCTCTACGGTCAAGAAAATCAAGGATATCAGTGACTCCTATTTTGATGGACTTATTCAAAGGTATGAAATAATCAAAGAAAACTGAGTTATTTATCTAGTAAAACTTCTTAAAAGAATTTTATTCTTGTTTTTGTTTAAGAAAGATAACTAGGGTTTGGAATAGCCGTTATTGTGAGTACACATAGCTATGTCCAACGTTTTCATCTTCGTGTTTTTAGATTTATTTGTTTAAATTCTAAAGTTTGGTTTGGAAGATTATTTTTGCAGTATTAGTCTCTATGATTTTATATATTGCAATGTGTTATGGGATATGTATGTTTGCGTCCGTGAACTATTGTTGTCCCATATATTGTCAAAAGTTATCTCGTTGATATGTTGATATGCATGTATTTATACAAGATCGATGAACTTTTGACAAACAAAAGTTAAGCCTATTATGTCATTTACTGATGGAAGATAGGTTAAAATCTTTTGTTTACAAGGATTATATCTATTATATGTCATTGTGCAAATAGTGATGGAAAATAGAATGAATCCTTGTATATTCCGCAGTATTGATCTTCCCTGGTCCATTTTATATATATACTATGCGGCTCCATAAGTCTTCTTGTGTGAGCATTTCCAACTAGATTAATCATAGATTCGTTTGTGGTTATTCTGGTTGTGTATATATTCCGATTAAATTAATCATAGGTTCTCTTGTGGTTAGTTTAATTGAGAATTTTTTGATACAAAATCATTCCCTTATGGTTTTTGGTGTTTAAAGAAATCTTTCTTTTCTTGTAAAAGTAAGGTCGCTCTTGTTGTTCTTTCGGGAATGACATCAAATGGGGGAGATTTATTTTGAACTTGTGCTTAAATGCCATATCTTTGTGGGGAGTGCGGTTGTGGAATATTTGAGGAGTTATCTTGTATCTTTATAAACTCCGTGATGAATGCATTTAGCTTCGGCTTTATGATTGCATCTAAACAAAGTTGATATGTATTTTTCTTTGGTCTTGAAGTGTCTCCATGAAAATTTTCATTAGGATCCCGTTTTCGTACCTTTGCCAATTTTATTGACCAAAAGGGGGAGAATTAATATGTAGTTTACACTATAAATACATATGGTTTTCGGGTCATTATGTAAGGGGGAGTGGTTTTCGTGTTGAGACGAAGTATTGACTAAGGGGGAGTGATACATATCACCATAGTATTGTTGTCGAAGTTGTGATATGAAACTTTGATGCCGTGTAATAATACTATGACACCGTATAACAATGATCGAGGTTTTTTTTCTCATTGTTATGGCTACGGAACTTCAACAACTATGATGATGAACTTACAACCTTTGGAATCATGGGAGTACTTGGAAAAGACGAAGTTTTCGAGTAATGTTGAAGCGCCAAGGAGATCAAGCATGTGGACGAGAAGCTACAAAGTTTTATCTATTTTTTAATCAATATGTATTGATAGTTTTGTCAGTAAAATTGACAAAGGGGGAGATTGTTAGAGCACTGCTCGGTCGAACTCGCATGCGTTGATATCTCAAGCATGTTTGTCAATATTAGTGATCAAAACTACATGTCTTGATTTCTAGTTTACTTATGACTAAGTCTCGGTCTAGGATAGTTAAGTGCAGTTGAGTTCCAGACTCCATGGTGATCATCTTACAAAGACGAAGAACTACTCGAGGAATAAGTGGAACTTCATCCGATAAAAAGGTATGTGGAGACTTGAACTTATCTGTCACTCAAAAGTCTATTATATCTTCTACTCTTGAGACAAAGTCATATAAGTATGATAGTTTTCATACATACACATTTGCTATTTCGAGCCGAGTTTACTCGCGTATCTTTTTATCGAAATATGTGTTGGTAAGCTTTTGCTTTAACCACTTTCATCTTTACCCGTGACAAAAGTCATGATGACGTTTCAATCTTTAAAATAGCTTTGATGACGATAGTCGTGAATAACGATTGTTATAACATTATAAAAGAATGTTTAAATGATTTAAATGTAGTGTTGAGATTACCAACTATGGATATAAGCATATATAGTGTGTTCCCACATTACTATATAAATTCATGTGTCGGAAACCAAGTGTGTGCATATGTGTGCATGCGGTATTGGTGAAGGAGACAGGTTGAGTATGCGTACCCGTACGCGTACCTGCGGAAGCTTTCGAACCGAAAATTTCTGCTGAGTTTGTAAGTTTGCAAACTAGTAAACCAGTCGCCTTAAGTACGCATACCCGTACGCGTACCCACGGAAGTTTTCGAACCGAAAAATTTCTGCTGAGCTTGTAAACTCAAATCCGGTAGCTAAGGTACGCATACCCGTACACGTACCCAAGCTGGTTATTTCTCAAATCGGTAGTTCATGAGCTTAAAACAATAAATTATAAGAAATGCAATCTTTGAAAACCGTGGCTAGATTTTTCATCAATTGATTCAAGTGAATCAAACCGATTTTGTCAATTGTTTCTACGAATAAAGACCTAAGCAATTGAACAACTTTTGAACTAGTTCTTATGAGTCATTCGAACTAGTTATGATAAAGATGAATACGGTTAATATGAAAGTGCTCATATGGCTAACCATTGGTTAACTATTTGTGAACTAACTAAGTGTACATGTTTAGGTATGGTTAATCAAACCTAAATGAATACATTTCATTTGTGTGTGACAAGCTAAGTTTCGATCTAACGGTTGAAAGATATTAGCTTGGTTGAATCGGGTTTTTCATCTAACGGTGAATATTGAATGCTTTGTTACCAAGGTAACTTGGATTGCAAATCCTGATTTGAAAACTATATAAAGGAGACATCTAGCATCTGGAAAAACTAATCCCCACACCTCATGTGTGATGCTAGTTGGTTTTGCTAGAGTCAATTCTCCTTTAACCTTAGGTTTCTTCTCGAGACCCTGTAGGTTAACGACTGAAAGACTTCATTGGGATTGTGAAGACAAACGAAACTACTTTCTTGTAGTTCAGCGATCTGATCTTGCCATTTTCTATCGTACGAGTTCTATTGAATAATTGACTTGAGATTATATATCCGATACGGCAAGATAAAAAGAAATCACAAACATCTTCGTCTAATCGTTTGTGATTCCACAATATCTAGTTTCACTACCATACGATTTAGATTATTGTGAGGTGATTGATAATACTAGACTGTTCTTCGGGAATATAAGTCCGGGTTATCAATTAGTTCATGTTCACCTTAGTTTATCAAAAGTCGTGGGAGACAGATTTATCTATCATCGTAGACTTTTCTGTGTGATACAGATTTGTTTATTGAAGTCTCCGAATTTGGGTCGTAGAAACTCTTAGTTGTGGGTGAGATCAGCTAAGGGAATCAAGTGCGTAGTACCCTGCTGGGATCAGAGACGTAAGGAGCGCAATTGTACCTTGAATCAGTGTGATATTGATTAGGGTTCAACTACAGTCCAGATCGAAGTTAGTTTGTAGTAGGCTAGTGTCTGTAGCGTCTTAATACAATATGGTGTTCAATCTGGACTAGGTCCCGGGGTTTTTCTGCATTTGCGGTTTCCTCGTTAACAAAATTTCTGGTGTCTGTGTTATTTCTATTCCGCATTATATTTTGTTATATAATTGAAATATCACAGGTTGTGCGTTAAGATCAATCAATTAGAATATCCAACCTTTGGTTGTTGATTTAAATTGATTGACACTTGGATATTGGTCTTTGGTACCATCCAAGTTATTATCCTTGTATTTGATAAAGACTCACAGATTTCTATTTGCTTGAGTAAAGATCAAATCAAGTGAGAGAGATATTAACTCCTTGATATACTTTTTATTAAGATTGAGTCTGACTGTCTAGTTGATTCTCTTAAAAGTATATTAGAGTTAGTCCATACAGATTGCTAATCGAAATATTGGGTGAGGTTGTTGTACCCCCGCTTTTTCAATTGCAAAGTGGTGTGGTCGTGCCAGGTTGAGCCGGGTGTTGAGTCAAACTGAGCCGAACCTCGTCTCAATATGAGACGAGCATATCGGGTTAATGCGACAACGGTGATTTTGCAGTTTGAGACGAGCGGAATGGTTTGACGCTACAACGGTCATTTTGCATCTGCAAAATAACGGCCATATTTTCCCGATCCCTATAAATTTAACACAAATTCAATCTTTTGTACTCACAACAACTTCATTCTTCTCTATATATTTTCAATACAAATTCAATCTTCTCTACATGTTTTCTCAATTTTCTCTACATATTTTCTCCACAAATTCAACACTCATTTAACTACCATGTCTTAGTCTCAAAATATTAGTCGAAAATGAAATAGATAACCACCTAGAAGTAAACATAATTAATCTCTAATGAGGAGACAAGAAGATTCAGATGAAGATAAAAATTTCACTATACTTTCCGGTCGATAATTAACATCAAGTCAACGTCGTTTGTCTATAAAAACAGAGCGGGATAATTCTCATCAAGAAGCAAGAGGTGGCTGGTACGAAGCTAACAGAGTTTATGCAAAAATTTCTCATGGAGCTAAAACTATTGTTGATTGATTTCCTTGGATTACTTTGTAGTATATACGAGCGTATAAAAGTTCTCCAAAATTGGTGGGTATATTGATGGAATATACTACACACACGTTTCATTTTCATGACTTCGAAATCGATAGGAGGATTACAAATAAAATTAACAATTTTAACATATTTTTTACAGGCATAACACCATTAGATTTATATTTCCTACTTAGAATACCTTCTGGGGTGGGAGATGATGTTCAATTTAACCGAGATAGTTGGTTGGCAGAAGACCGATACAAAGATGCACTTTCGTTGTACTTTGAGGTAAGAACACATCATAGTCATAGTTATTTAATAAGTGGTGGAATTACTAATTCTGATTTAAAGACATTTATATTCAACAAATTGCATGGTGGTAATGATCCTGATTCAGCATCATATGACCCTGTTAAAGATACAAAAATTGCCAATGTATTTATTTTATGGATAGTTGGTTCATGTTTTCCCCCAATTCAAGCGAAAGTAATGAGATGGCCATAGGCATTGCAAGATATGGAAAAGTCTGCCAATTATGATTGGGGGTCCGCTATTAGCCAAATTGTATATTTGTATCGATATCGCATGCTTAGGTTCGTCAAACATTGAAGGTATATGGGGTCTCCTTGAGGTAAATATACGATAATATATACATTCTATTCGCTTTAAATCAATTTACAAGTATCCATCAAGTTAGACTAGACATTGTTTACTTTCCTTTGTATGTTTTTTGCTTCAACTTTGGTGAGATACATATTTGAATATTAGTCTACCAAGACTTTATGACTACAAGAATAAATTTTTCCCAGTCATGGTAAGGTATGAAGGCGATAACTGGTATCCAAAACAAAACAAGAATGAGTGGGATAACATTCATTTGTGGATATACAAATGCATTATTAAGAACAAATATACTGCTATTTGGATGCCGTATATGGGTTTTGAGGACTTCAACACTGATATGACCCAATGGATAAAATAGTTTGCACTCTAGCACATGGTGTTGTACAGTCTTATAAATGATATTAATGTTTCTTTTATTTGGGACAGATATGCTAGACAGTTGGTTGGTCGAGTTGGACAGCCACATAACACTCCATGTTTACCATGTATGGGTCGAAATACTTATCACTGAAGAGAAAAGTCTGAATAAGACTAATTCACCCCTGATGGAAATCCTTCTAGTTCTCATTTTTATAAACTCTCATTAACCATGAATCTTGTATTGGAGCAAGTACATGCCTTGAAGAGTGAACTAGAATCCTCCATCAAATGACTTGAAGACAAGATGGATAATCTTGAATCCAGGATTGATTTAATCGAAGATGAACTTGATGATTATAGGGAATATGAGATGAGTCTTCAAAGTAAGTGAAATGATTTTCGGTTCTTGCTTAAATTTATTTTGTCTTATGAGAATTTATTCTTGTGTTTTAAGAACGATAACTAGGGATTGGAATATCAATTATTGTGAGTACACATAGCTATTGCCAACAATTTTCATCTTGCAATGTTTAAGATTTATTTATTTAAATTCTAAGTTATTTGGAAGATGATTTTGCAGTATTAATCTTTATTGGTTTTATATATTGCAAAAATATATTATGGGATATGTGTGTTTACGTCCGTGCACTATGATTATCTCATATATGCTCAAAATTTAAGTCTATTATGTCTTTATGCAAATATTGATAAAAGATTGACTGAACTTTTGATTGCAAAGATTAAGTCTATTATATGTCTTTATGCAAATATTGATGAAAAATAGAATGAATCTTTGAATATTCCGCAGTATTGATCTTTACCTGATCCACTTCTATGTGAAAGTATTGTGTGCTCCGTAAGTTCTCTTATGTTGAGAATTTCCGATTAAATTAATCATGGGTTCTCTTTTGGTTAATTTGATTGAGTTTTCTGGATACAAATTCATGTTTCATGTGATTTTTTAATGTCCAAAGAAATCCTTCTTTTCTTGTAAAAGTAAGGTCGCCCTTGTTGTTCTTCCGGGAATGATATTTTATGGGGGAGAGTTCTTAATTGTACTTGTGTTTAATTGCCAAAACTTTGTGGGGAGTGCGGCTGTGGAATATGTAGGAGTTTTTTTGTATCTTTATAAACTCCTTGATGAATACACTAAGTTTCGACTATGAGAAATCATCGAAACAAAGTTGATATGTTCTCTTTTGGTCATGAAGTATCTCTATGGAAATTTCATTATGATCCCGTTAGTTTTCGTACCTTTGCCAATTTATATTGACAGAAAGGGGGGGAATTAATGTGTAGTTCACACTACAAATACATATGTTTTACGGATCGTTATTTAAGGGGGAGTGGTTTTCATTGTGTGATGAAGTATTGACTAAGGGGGAGTGATACATATCACCATAGTATTTTTGTCAAAGTTGTGATGCAATTGGACTTTGATGTTGTGTAATACAACTATGACACTGTATAACAATGATTGAGAGTTATTGTTTTCTCATTGTTATAGCTTTGGATCTTCAACAACTATGATGCTGGGATGAACACGTTCAGAATCACTGGAATACTTGGAAGTGACGAAGATTTCGAGTAATGTTGAAGAACCAAGGAAATCAAGCATTTGGATGAGAAGCTACAAAGTTTATTTATTTTGTAATCCATATATATTGATAGTTTTTTCACTAAAATTGACAAAGGGGGAGAATGTTAGAGCACTGCTCGGTCGAACTCGCGAGCGTTGCTATCTCAAGCTTGTTGTCAAGTTTAGCTGCCAAAACTATAAGTCTTGATTTCTAGTCTACTTATAGATAAGTCTCGGATTAGGATAGAAAGTGTGGTTGAGCATTAGACTTCACGGCATTCATCTATTGAAGACGAAGAACTACTAAGGGGAGCTTGTGGAACTTCATCAACAAAAGGTATGTGAAGACTTGAAATCATCTATCACTAAAAAGTCTATCTACTCTATCTCCTATTTGAGACAAAAGTCGTATAGCTATATAGACTTCAATTATACATATTTGATATTTCGAGCTGAGTTTAACTCGCTTACATATTTCTTTAAATATGTGTTTGTAAGCTTTCTCTTTTACCAAGTTCATATTATATTCTTGACGAAAGTCAATAGATGATCATGTGAAAATCGCCTTGAAACATCTTACATGATTTGTATGAGACAATCATTTGATGTAGACTCAGAATGTTTCGTATTGATCATTCGATCACTTGAAAATTTCTTTGAAGCTAATAGTTTGTGTGAGACAGCTATTGTCGTCTTCTAAGAATGTTTCAATGATTGATATGGGAGTTTAGAACAAATAACCATGATTGGATATAGCACAGTATGCGTACTTGTATGCTAACCGTTGCATGTGATTCCTAGTCCGGGAGCCATAGTATGCATACCCGTACGCGTACTGGTTGGTTAATGAAAGTCCGGGAACTTAGTATGCATACCAGTATGCGTACTGGCGTGAGTTTCAAGTTCCGGAAATTCAACTGAGTTTGGAGGGTATGCGTACCCGTTCGCATACTAACGAACCCAAACTTGTATGCGTACCCGTTTGCATACCTTGAGTAGGTTATGTTCTAAAATCGATTTGTTCATGAACTAATACATTTATATAATAAGGAATGCAATCTTTTGAAAACCGTGGCTATAATGTTCAGGAATTTATTCGAGTGAATCAAAATCGATTTTTCTTCAATTGTATCCTGTGTACTTATATGAGAATATAAACAATTGAACAACTCTAGAACTAGTTTCATTTGAGTCATTGAACTAGTTATAGTTAAGATGAATATGGTTGATATGAAAGTATTCATATGGCTAACTTCGGTAAACTATTGTTGAGCCAACAAAGGTGTACATGTTTAGGTACGGTTACTCATATCTAAATAAAGTCACTTTTCATTTGTGTGTAACAAGCTAAGTTCGATCTAACGGTTGAAAGATATTAGCTTGAGTCTATTCAGGTTTACATCTAACAGTGAATATTGAATGCTTTGTTACCAAGGTAACATTGATTGCAAACCCTGATTTGAAGACTATATAAGGTAGAACTCTACCAACTGGGAAACATAATCCCCACATCTCCTGTGTGATATTAGTTGCGACTAGAGTCGATTCTCCTTTAACATTAGGTTTTTCCAAAACCCAGTAGGTTAACAACTTAAAGACTTCATTGGGATTGTGAAGCCAGACCCAACCATTTCTATGTAGTTGTGTGTTCTGATCTTGCTGTTTTCTATCGTGATTGTGTACTATCTTCTCTAAGATTTGCTCGAGATTTAATCTCCGATAGGCAAGATAAAAAGTAGTCACAAACATCTCCGTCTCATCGTTTGTAGTTCCACAATATCTTGTTTCGCTACCAAACGATTAAGATTATTGTGAGGTGATTGATATTTCTAGGTTGTTCCTCGGGAATATAAGTCTGGTATATCAATTGGTTCCTGTTCACCTTGATTTATAAAAACACAGAACAAAACTCATAGGTATATCTATGGGAGACAAATTTATCTATTCAATAGACCTTTCTGTGTGAGACAGATTGGTTTATCAAGTCTTCGACTTTGGGTCGTAGCAACTCTTAGTTGTGGGTGAGATCATCTAAGGGAATCAAGTACATATAATCTGGAAGGGTTCTAGAGGCGTAAGGAACACGACCATACCTTGATCAGTGTGAGATTGGTTAGGGCTCAACTACATTCCTGTCCGAAGTTAACTTGCAGTAGCTAGTGTCTGTAGAGGCTTAATACAGTGTGGTGTTCAAATATGGACTAGGTCCCGGGTTTTTTCTGCATTTAAAGTTTCCTCGTTAACAAAATTTATGGTGTCTGTGTTATTTCTTTTCCGCATTATATTTTCTATATAATTGAAATATCACAGGTAGTGCCTAAGTTCAATCAATTGTGAATCCAACCTTCGGTTGTTGATTAAATTGATTGACACTTGGATATTGGTTTTCGATGTCGTCCAAGTTATTTCTTACGTTCAATCGGGCTCGCAAATTCCTATTTGTTTGATTGCACATTGAATTGAGAAATTGAGATATAACTCTTTGATATACTTTTCTTAAGATTGAGTCTGACTGTGTAGTTGTTTCTCTTGAAAGTATATTGGAGTTAGTCCATACAAATTTCTAAGCGAAATATTGGGTGTGGTTGTTAGACCCCCACTTTTTCACAAAAGTTTTCATAAATTCTATGCTAATAACTCATACTCATTAAACCATTTTGACGTCGTTCTGCACCACTAGCAGGATAAAATGTTACAAAGTTTCTATTAGAGACAGATCTTCATCTATGGTACAGTCTGCAAGATTAATATACGGTTGAGCCATTACTCAAAATATTCGCGGGTGTATAAGGTGTAATTTATTGGTGTAGAAGGTGTGGTTTTGGAGTTGAAATCAGTTGAATTGATAGGGAGTGGATTGACAACCGTTGGATGAGACTAGTCGTTGCCGACTCAACTAAGGCCTCCCGTATCAGTGTGATATGAGACTCGTCTACATATGTGCCGACCGCCATCCCAGATGAGGCCGGTCGGCCCATGATGTTGCACCCTTCTCAGGTTGAGACGCTAAACTCAACCTAGGATGCGATGGACAAACCCTTTTATTTGAGGGGTTTTCCATCCATTTTATGTGTTTGCTAGTCCCACTGTGGGGTGAAAATGGGTAAATCAACAGGTTTGTCCATCCCACCTGACTCGCTTAGTTAGATAGGCTCA
Source organism: Papaver somniferum (assembly GCF_003573695.1). Taxonomy (NCBI): domain Eukaryota; kingdom Viridiplantae; phylum Streptophyta; class Magnoliopsida; order Ranunculales; family Papaveraceae; genus Papaver; species Papaver somniferum. The sequence continues at coordinate 61,942,629 of NC_039366.1, forward strand.
ATGAGAAACTGGCGATCAATTTTAAAACATTATCTTTCACGTTCATGCAAACTATTCCCAAGGATTTTGTGCTGAAGGATATACCTCATTGAGAAATAATCCAGTAGACATAAATCTGCGTCTGTAAACACAGATATTTTAATTCGGTAAACAAATCAAAAGATGATAGTTTAATTCCATGGAAAGGAAAAACTGGTTTTCACCCTATCTAGGAGGAGTCTAGGACCAGTATGCCTTCTCTTTGGTCGCGGTTAGAACCATGTTGAACCTGAAAAGGCGGGGGTCTAACAAAACCACCCAATATTTCGATTAGCAATCTGTATGGAATAACTCCGAAATACTTTCCTAGAGAATCAACTAGACAGTCAGACTCAATCTAGATAAAAGTATCTCAAGGAGTTAATATCTCTCTCTTGATTTGATTTTTACTCAAGCTAAAAAAACAATAGCGAGTCTTTATCAAATACAAGGAATAACTTGGACGGTACCAAAGACCAATGTCCAAGGATCAATCAATATCAATCAACAACCAAAGGTTGGATTTACAATTAATGATCACGAACGCACAACCTGTATTATTTCAATTATATAAAATATAATGCGAAAAAGAAATAACACAGACACCAGAAATTTTGTTAACGAGGAAACCGCAAATGCAGAAAAACCCCGGGACCTAGTCCGGATTGAATACACATTGTATTAAACCGCTATAGACACTAGCCTACTCCAAGCTAACTTCGGGCTGGACTATAGTTGAACCCCAATCAGTCTCCCACCGATCCAAGGTACAGTTGTACTCCTACGCCTCTGATCCCAGCAGGATACTACGCACTTGATTCCCTTAGTTGATCTCACCCACAACCAAGAGTTGATGTAACCCAAAATCACAGACTTGATAATAAACAGATCTGTCTCACACAGAAAAGTCTATCAAAGGATAAATCTGTCTCCCACAGATAAACCCTAGGTTTTGTTCCGTCTTAAAATATAAGATCAAGGTGAACAGGATCAAGGTCAACAGGAACCAATTGATAATCCGGTCTTATATTCCGAATAACAACCTAGATTAATCAATCACCTCTCTATAATCCTTCCTGACTACACAGGCGGTTTGTCGAGGAATCACAAACAATGAGATGAAGATGTTTGTGACTTCTTTATCTTCCGTATCGGAGAACTATCACGATCTCAAGCCAATCAATCGATTGTACTCGTACGATAGAAGATGCAAGATCATATCAAACAACTATGATAAAAGTAGTATCGGTCTGGCTTCACAATCCCAATGAAGTCTTTAAGTCGTTAACCTGGTTTTAGAGAAGAAAACCAAAGGTTAAAGGAGAATCGACTCTCGCGAGCGCACTAGTAACACACAGACGTGTGGGGATTAGTTTTGCACAATTCTAGGTGTCTCATTTATGTAGCCTTCAAATCAGGGTGTTGCCTTAGTTACAAATCAATCCTTATTCACTATTAGATGAAACCTGATTTAGATTTAAGCTAATATTTCTCAACCGTTAGATCGAAAACTTAGCTTGTCACACACACTTGGGTAAACGTTTACTGGGTTCGTCAAAACCATGCCCAAACGTGTACGTATATGTTGGTTCAACATAGTAACCCAAAAGGTTAACCATATGAGCATTTCATATTAACCTTGTTCTTCTTCACCATAACTAGCTCAATTGACTCAAAGGAACTAGTTAAAAAGTTGTTCAATTGCTATGAGATCTTATGTAACTACACAAGACACAATTGAAACAAAGATGATTCGATTCGATTGAATCGGCTCATGAACATTATAGCCATGGTTTGCATAAAGCATTCCTTAATAATTTAATATTTCATGTTCAGAGCACATCTTTAGATCATAACCTCTTAAGTTCACAAACAAGTTTGCGGACTTAAGTTAATCGGTTGAGTTTTCCAAACTCAACAGAAATTCTCGGAAAGAGAACTTCCGCCAGTTCGCGTACTGGGTATCGCGGACGAGTTTTGGAAAATCCAGCAGAAAATCTGGGTCGAGAACTTCCGACAGTTCGCGGACTTGGCAAGACAATTCCACAATCCTCCCGATTTCTCTTGATCAACAAAGTTCGAAAACCTCGGTTCAAAGAATACATGGTTATGTAATCTAAAATCTCATTTCAATCATTGAGACATTCTCAGAGGACGCTATGTAGCCATTATTCACAGACCGATTTACGTCAGAGCAATTCTCAAAGTGATTGAAACTTTTCATGACTTTCGTCACTAGGTGAAGATAAACTTGATCAAAGCGAAACGCTTTACCAACACACGATTTCGAGATAAAATATAAGAAATGAATGCTCACCTCGAAATGTCAAATGTGTATGATCTAGTCTATATAGCATACGACTTTTGTCTCATAAGAAGTAGGAGATAGAATAGATAGACTTTCGAGTGATAGATAAGTTCAAGTCTCCACATACCTTTTTGTTGATGAAGTTCGACGGTTCCTTATATAGATCTTCGTCGTTGTATGATGAATCACCATGAAGTCCTTGAGCTCAACTACAGTTTTCTATCCTAGTCCGAGACTTAGCTATGTAGGCTAGAAATCAAGACTCATAGTTTTGATCACTAACATTGACAAACATGCTTGAGATAGCAACGCATGCAAGATCGACCGAGCTATGCTCTAACAATCTCCCCCTTTGTCAATTTTAGTGACAAAACTATTAATACATATGGAATACAAAAAAGATAAACTTTAGTGGCTCCTATTCCATAGTCTAATCTTCAACGTTCCCTGAAATCTTCGTCCTTCCAAGTACTCCAATGATCCCAAAGGTTGTAAGTTTAGCATCACCGTTGTTGAAGATCCGTAGCTATAACAATGAGAGAAATCGAGATTCTCGATCATTATTATACAGTGCCATATTATTATTATGTAACATCAAAGTCCAATTGTATCACAACTTTAACAATAATACTACGGTGATATGAATCACCCCCCCTTAGTCAATACTCCATCTCGATCATGGAAACCACTCCCCCTTACATAATGATCTGAAAACCATATGTATTTGTAGTGTGAACTACATTATCTCTCCCCCTTTTTGTTAATAAAATTGGGAAAGGTACAAGAACGGGATCATAATGAAATTTCCACAAGAGACATTTCATAGACTAAAAGAAAAATACATACCAACTTAATTTAGATGCAATCATAAAGCCGAAGCTAAATGCATTCATCAAGGAGTTTTAAGATACAAGATAAAACCTATAAAATTCCACAGCCGCACACCCCGCAAGATATTACCATTAAGCACAAGTTCAAAAGAACTCTCCCCCATTTGACGTCATTCCCGAAAGAACAACAAAAGCGACCTTAATTTCGAAGGAAAAGAAGGATTTTTAAATTGGACACCAAAAACCATAGGAATGATTTTCTATATCCAAAGCTCAACCAAATTAATCACAAGTAAACCCATGATTAATTCAATTCAAAAGGCAACTAAATCAAACCACAAAAGTGATCAATTTAATTGAAAGTTATCAACATAAGTAAACTTACGGAGCTACGACTAAGGTAATCATACGGAGATGACTAACTTAATCGTACACATACTCAACATAAGGAAAACCTTACGGAATATACGACTACATTAACCAATAGAATATGATTAGTATAGCCTTTCATATACTCAACACAAGAATTTGTGGAATATATGAAAACTCAACTAGATTAATTACAAGAGAGCCTATAATTAATCTAGTTGGAATACAAACAACCAAACTAATCACTGAGGTAATCAATTTAATTATTTTGGGCTCAACATAAGAGAACTTATGGAACCCCGACTAAGTTCATCATAGAATATGACAACCTTAACCGTACATGTACTCGACATAAGAAAGAAAACTTATGGAGTACAAACTAAATAACCAAACTGGTTGATTAATTTAGTTCCTAATGCTCGACATATAGCATCTTATGGAACAACCAACAAGCCAATAAGAAAAACATAACAAGATGGATCAATGAAGATCAATACCGTGGAAACATACAAGGATCTATTCTATTTTCCATCATAACGACATAATAGACTTTATCCTTGTCAAACAAAAGATTGTCCTATTTTCCATCAAATACATGACTGCATAGGCATAACTTTTGTAAATTTCAAAAGTCCATTCGTCCTTTCATCAATACGAATACCGATTCATGAACGACTTTACTTTTGACCGCAATATGGGACATTCAAGTTCACGGACGTAAACAATACATATCCCATAAAAAAATTGCAATATCACAAAATCATAAAGATCAATACTGCAATAACATCATCCTCCAAATATTTTTTAGAATTTAAAACCAATAAACCTAAAAAATAAACATAAGAAGATGAAAACAAAAATAGATATGTGTAGTCACAATCATCGCTATTCAAATAACTAGTTATTCTTCCAACTAATCGAAAAAGAAGACATCCTAGGCGACAATGCCTTTGAGAAATTCAGCATCATTCCCGAACTCCTTGTTATCGAAAACCATCGGGACATAAGGTTCACGGAGATAAGTGTCAATACCCATGAACTGTCTTGGCTGAAGAGGTCGTATCAGGATCCTCTGAGTTTCCAAAGATTTAGACACGAACGTCTTTATTTCATAAATCTCCCTTCTTATTTCCTTTAACTTATCAAAAACATCGGAAAACTTTCAGAGTTAGAAGGAACATCCCTGGGTTTTCTTGTATTCCTTCTTTTTATTTTTAGGGACTTAGAGACATGAGATTTTTCTTTTTCCTTGATTGAAGACTTAACAATCATGTTGACATCATTTCCATCTGACGACATAGTGCTTTGAGAACAGTTATAAACAACTGGATTTGTGTGATTGAATCACTTAACTCAACAAGCATCTTATATAGGATGTCAAGAGGAAAAAGGAATGTAGGGTTCGAAACCTATTGACAGGTCCGTATACGCCCAACTCTAAAACCCTATAAAGAGTAAAATTTTCGATAATAACCCTTTCTTTTATTTGATAGACAAAAAAATAACAAAACTAAGAAAATAAGGAAAAATTCTTCTGAAGCCTGGGTCAGCGCTCAATCTTGTCTCTTTTCGAACAGGCACATGAGACACGATTTTCCCAACAACACAATCAAGTTGTGTTGCGATGAACAACAATTTGTCCATCTTTTTCCTCATGGGAGGAATCCTCTGATCTTTGTCTATCAAAAAGATTTGACCATATTTTCTTTTCAAATGGTCTTATTCTATCCTTGGAAACCAACTTCTTAGACGAAGATAAGATCCTACATACCTCGGCGGTCTTCTGAGCAAGTTTCAGCTTCCTTGCTAATCGATATGCTCTTCGTTGAAGTTTGCTGGCGTGCCTTATTTGGTGCTTGTATTTGTAACACCTTGATAGTTCGTGTCCCTTCATCGAACAAAACGAGCACGTCAAACTTGGATAGTATTCAGGCATCTGAGATGTGCAAGCAGACAGACATACAGTTGATCCTGAAACATTACTGACAGGGTTTCCAGTTAGAGAATCTTCCATCTTGATTGGGTTTCCTTCTTCTCCGAACCCATTGAGGTTGATATATGTATTGCTACAAGTATCAAAATCGATGTTTTCACCGAGGAGCCCTACACTTGATTTCCTATCTTCATCGGAATCATAGGTTTCAGACATTTCATCAAGTGTTACAGATAGACCTTTGTTCCCAGTGTATTTTCTACGATTTGGGCATTCGTTAGCAAAATGGCCAAAACCCTTACACTTAAAGCACTGAGGCATGTCCTCGTCATCAGCCTCGTCAGCATCCCTGTTTTTAGGAGGTACGCGACAGTGAGGTTTGTCTCTTGAAAAACGTTTCCTTTTCTTCAACAGAAGATCCCTAAACTGTCTTGTGATCAAAGAGACCGACTTGTCAAGGTCTTCATCTGAAAAATCATTCTCAGACTGATCATCCTCAGAGACATGAACTCTTTTACCTTTGGCAAGTAATTTAGTGCTCTTCTGTGAATTAAAGGCAACATCCTTGCCGACTTTGGATGTATGCTCATGGTCAAAGATATTTAGCTTCCCAACCAAGGTGTTTCTAGAAAGATTATCGAGGTTATTACCCTCAACGATGACATGCTTCTTAGACTCGTATCTAGATGGCAGGGATTTGAGAATTTTCATCACAATGTCCTTTTCAGGAATAGTCTTACCCAATGCAAAAGATGCATAAACAATTCCAGACACTTTGTGATTAAACTCATCAAATGTTTCTTCATCTGCCATACAAAGGTTCTCCCAATCGTAATTAAGGTTTTGAAGCCTAGCTTCCTTTTCACTGGAGTTTCCTTCAAATACGGTTTCTAAAATATTCCAAGCATCTTTAGACCTAGTGCAATTACACAGATGGTGTTGAAGACTTGGGGCAATGGCATGTATGATAGCATTAAACCCTTCAGAATTCTGCTTTGCAGCAAGAACCTCGACAGCATTATATTCACCAATATTCTTGGGAACAGTTCCGTCTCCAGCTGCAACAACGGGCGCATCATAACCATTTACCACATATACCCATGATTGAAAATCACGCGATTGAAGAAAAGCTCGCATAACAATTTTCCACCATAAGTAATTGGAGCCATCGAAGACTGGTGGTACGTTAATAGAGATATGTCCATAGAGTCAGATCGCTACAAACACGGACTTGTTAGGTCTTAAACGTGTTTGCCTGCTCTGATACCAATTGAAAAAGCGGGGGTCTAACAACACCACCCAATATTTCGATTAGCAATCTGTATGGACTAACTCTGAAATACTTTGCTAGAGAATCAACTAGACAGTCAGACTCAATCTAGATAAAAGTATCTCAAGGAGTTAATATCTCTCTCTTGATTTGATTTTTGCTCAAGCTAAAAAAACAATAACGAGTCTTTATCAAATACAAGGAATAACTTGAACGGTACCAAAGACCAATGTCCAAGGATCAATCAATATCAATAAACAACCAAAGGTTGGATTTCCAATTGATGATCACGAACGCACAACCTGTATTATTTCAATTATATAAAATATAATGCGGAAAAGAAATAACATAGACACCAGAAATTTTGTTAACGAGGAAACCGCAAATGCATAAAAACCCCGAGACCTAGTCCAGATTGAATACACACTGTATTAAGCCGCTACAGACACTAGCCTACTCCAATCTAACTTCGGAATGGATTATAGTTGAACCCCAATAAGTCTCCCACCGATCCAAGGTACAATTGTACTCCTATGCCTCTGATACCAGCAGGATACTACGCACTCGATTCCCTTAGCTGATCTAACCCACAACCAAGAGTTGTTGTAACCCAAAATCACAGACTTGATAATAAACAGGTCTGTCTCACACAGAAAAGTATATCAAAGGATAAATCTGTCTCCCACAGATAAACCCTAGGTTTTGTTCCGTCTTAAGATATAAGATCAAGGTGAACAGGAACCATTTGATAATCCTATCTTATATTCCCGAAGAACAACCTAGATTAATCAATCACCTCTCTACAATCCTTCCTGACTACACAGGCGGTTTGTCGAGGAATCAAAAACAATGAGACGAAGATGTTTGTGACTTCTTTATCTTTCCTATCGGAGAACTCTCACGATCTCAAGCCAATCAATCGATTGTACTCGTACGATAGAAGATGCAAGATCAGATCACACAACTACGATAAAAGTAGTATCGGTCTGGCTTCACAATCCCAATGAACTCTTTAAGTCGTTAACCTGGTTTTAGAGAACAAAACCAAAGTTTAAAGGAGAATCGACTCTAGCGAGCGCACTAGTAGCACACAGACGTGTGTGGATTATTTTTGCACAATGCTAGATGTCTCCTTTATATATCCTTCAAATCAGGGTTTTTCCTTAGTTACAAATCAATCCTTATTCACCGTTAGATGAAAACCTGATTTAGATTCAAGCTAATATTTCTCAACCGTTAGATCGAAAACTTAGCTTGTCACACACACTTGGGTAAACGTTTACTGGGTTCGTGAAAACCATGCCCAAACGTGTACGTGTATGTTGGTTCAACATAGTAACCCAAAAGGATAACCATTAGAGCATTTCATATTAACCTTGTTCTTCTTCACCATAACTAGTTCAATTGACTCAAATGAACTAGTTAAAAAGTTGTTCAATTGCTATGAGATCTTATGTAACTACATAAGACACAATTGAAACAAAGATGATTCGATTCGATTGAATCGGCTCATGAACATTATAGCCACGGTTTGCATAAAACATTCCTTTGTAATTTAATGTTTCATGTTCAGGGCACATCTTTAGTTCATAACCTCTTAAGTTCACAAACAAGTTCGCGGACTTAAGTTAATCGGTTGAGTTTTCCAAACTCAGCAGAAATTCTCGGAAAGAGAACTTCCGCCAGTTCACGGACTGGGTTCCCGGACTTAGCACACAAATGAGTTTTGGAAAATCCAGCAGAAATTCTGGGTCGAGAACTTCTGACAGTTCGCGGACTGAGTCTGCGGACTGGGTTCGCGGACTTGGCTAGCCAATTCCACAATCCTCCCGATTTCTCTTGATCAACAAAGTTCGAAAACTTCGGTTCAAGGAATACATGGTTATGTAATCTAAACTCTCATTTCAATCATTGAGCCATTCTCAGAGGACGCTATGTAGCCGTTATTCATAGACCGATTCACGTCAGAGCACTTCTCAAAGTGATTGAAACTTTTCATGACTTTCGTCACTAGGTGAAGATAAAATTGATCAAAGCGAAACGTTTTACCAACACACGATTTCGAGATAAAAGATAAGCAATAAATGCTCACCTCGAAATGTCAAATGTGTATGACCTAGTCTATATATCATACGACTTTTGTCTCATAAGAAGTAGGAGATAGAATAAATAGACTTTTGAGTGATAGATAAGTTCAAGTCTCCACATACCTTTTTGTTGATGAAGTTCCACGGTTCCTTGTATAGATCTTCGTCGTTGCATGATGAATCGCCATGAAGTCCTTGAGCTCAACTACACTTTTCTATCCTAGTCCGAGACTTAGCTATGTAGGCTAGAAATCAAGACTCATAGTTTTGATCACTAACATTGACAAACATGCTTGAGATAGCAACGCATGCGAGGTCGACCGAGCTATGCTCTAACAGAACCAAAGCCTCTAACTTCACCCTAAGCTCAAGTTCTGATTCTAGTGATCGCTGGCCAATACAATGCAATAACAAACTAATTGTTGATTGGAGGATTTTGTCGCTCTTATAGAGGTGGTGGATATTATGGAATATCTGATGAAGTATTCTATTGGTATTGGTGTTGGGGAGACAGAGGTGATGGGTGTTATGAAATTTCTAGGTTGTTGCAGAATAGGTGGTTTGGAATCTCCCTGCCTCTGATTTCCGATGCTGGCTAATAAGGTAGACAAAGTAGTGTCAGTTAACATGGCATTCCACTAGGTAATCTATTTATCCAGCGCCATTTATTTTAATAGGAAGATTTTATTTACGATTGAAAGAATTACATAGAGTTTAAGTCGGACTGAATGGATTGTTCTAACTATTTATGCATATTAACTTGCCAATCTTCGATGACATTTGGGGTTCTAGCAAACTTAAAAATAGAATCATCAACATTATCCGTGTCTCTATGGGATTAGGCACATTACCATGAATCAAAAACATTATTAATAACTAAAGCATCATTTGTCAAATTGTAGTTTTTCCATTTCACTGCCGAGGCGTTTCCATTTACCGCGTTTATGACATTTTGACAGTCTCCTTCAAAGATTACCTTGCACATTCCTTTATCTCTTTCTCATTGCACAGTTGCTAAATATGTCTTTGCTTCGGCTTGTTCTGCATCAATTTCCGTGATTGGACATCCTTTTGCTCTAGTCCAAGTACCTGCATCATTTCTAGAAATTATACCAATACCAGTAATACCCGTAGCTTCAATGAATGAAGCATCTAAGTTTATTTTTTCTAAACCATATAGAGGAGGTTTGCAAGTTTGGTTTGTGCTTATAGGATTCAACACTTTGTTTCCTACCCGTGTATCAGTTGCACTCCATTTCCATTCATTCATATAATTTCTTCACATTCCCTGCAATTACTGACTGACTTACCTGGATATTATCATATGTTTTCGAGCACTCGGCTTTCCGTAAGTGCCAAACCATGAAACTAATAGTCTCAAGCACAGTCAATTCATGAATTGTATTGTTTATACAAAAGAAAGCAGTCAACCAATCATAGAAATTAAAACTGTTGTGCATGGTATCAAAATCAGGTAAGACTTGTTTCCAAGTAGATTTTGAGACATCACACTCTACCATAATGTGTTGGACATAATCACTGTAATTACCACACAAATCACAAAGACTATCTTGGTGATTTGTGTTGATACATGAAAATAGTTACCCTCTAACAGGGTTAGGGAGTTCCCAAAAGAGAGGGTAAGCCTATTTGGAAAATGGGGACTTGGGGACTAAAGCCCAAGTCCAATAGAGTACGTCCATGCAGTAGCAAGGATAAGGAGGGGATTAATGAGAAACTAGGGGTTATATTAGGGAGAGTGGAAACAATAGTAAATAAGAGTGTTCCAATGACATGTGGCATGATGTCATGAGAATAAAGGAGTTTGGGAAAATTCTATAAAAGGAGAAATATAGTACAATGGAAAGTAAACTCTCTCTCATACTAGGACGTGTATGACTTATATCGTCTTTAACTCTCAACAATTTGTTATCCTCACAAATCTATCCAGGATTGGTAAACACCTGTGCAAGCATTTCTATATGAAATGTTGAATCCTAGGTGAAAGTCGACACTTCCAGGAAGATTTCAAATTTATATTAGAGTTAATGGTGGAAAGGTGGACAGAAGCTTATTATCTAAATTAGCATCTGCTAACCAGCGTATAATAGTGAGAATCAATCTATACTAGGTAACCTATTTAACCTATTTAGTTAACATGGAACTCCAACATATCATCATTATATAACCATATTCCATCAAAATCAAATTATCCAAGTCTTTGAGAACCATCAAGTGGTCTGATGGTTCTCATGCTCCCTCCTAATGGGGAGATAAGGATTTAAACCTCATAATTCTCAAACCAACTCCAATTTGTATGAGTTTGGATGTAATCCAGAGATCATTGTACTACACTATAATATATTTTTTTTAAAGAAGTTTGGATGTAATCTAGGAATCATTATACTATTCTACCAAAAAAAATGTAATTATCCGAGTCTTCTGATATGATAGAATCCATGAACATTTTGATAGAATTCTGCATAAAAGGGAGATATTATGACCCATAGTCAGGCCTATTCCTATGCACATGCCAAACTCATATATTTGGCATATATGCACCCACTATGGGTATGTCAAAGTGCCAAACTCATATGCCTATGTGTCAGTAATAACATATAGGCATACACGATAGAGTGTCCATCGCTCAATGGTCATAATCACGCTCGCTGGTCTTTAAAGCGCCAGCGGTAGTCAAGTTGTCGCTCGCTGGTCTGATCAAAACTTATCAGATCCTCATCCAACGGCTACTATTTTTCCCTCTATAAATACGTAATTTCAAACTCATTTCAACTCACACCAGAATTTCTAAATCTCTCTAGATTTTCTCAATCTTCAATTCTTTTCATCACTCTTCCAACTCCTCATAGAGCATGGCTGATAATAAAAACATGGATGAGTTCGCTGAGTTCGTGGCGAACGAACATGCTGCCGAAAATTAAAGAGTTGTTAATCGTGCCAATGTGCAAAGTGAAATTAGGAGAAGTCAAACTAGGAGAAGTCGAATTAGGCGAAAACCAAAATTCACTACTGCGGAAGATGAATGTATTTGCAGGAATTATATTTCTTCTACTGATGAGACTTTATTCGGAGATGCATTATACCAAACATTTTGGCTTAGGATTTTCGGGAAATTTCAAGAACAATCAATGAACCTCAACAATCGTGATGTTTGAGAGTTGATTCAACGCTTCACTACAATCAATTAAGAAGTTACTAGGTATGTTTTTTTTTACTTCAGCAAGAAGGTCCAAATTTGAGGATGGTGAAACCATGATGGAATTTCAACAAATTGGTCGTGCGGATGGTGAAAGCATGATGGAACTTCAACAAAGGTGTCATGCGGAATATCGTCACATCTACGAAAAAGTCTTCCAATTTGGAAGTTGTTTCAAGATTTTAAAATATTTGCCCAAAAATTGTCCAATATTTATATTTTAATTTCTCAGTTGTCTACTTAAGTTCTTATGTTTTAATTTCTTAATTGTCTAAGTATTAAGTTTTAATATTTGTTTAATCTATTAAATGTATTTTTAATTAAAAATAGAATTAAGCTTAAATTTCAACAATAATCGTCAAACTTAAATTTCAACAATACTCGTCAAAATTTTAAATTCATTAATAGTCATTTTACAAGATATAAAACTGCACAATAATAATTAAAAATAAAAATTTGGGACAATGTTCTTCATCTTGTTAATCTTCTTCATTTCACCATATTTCCAATCAATGCGCTCATGAACGGGGTTTCCTTTGTTTATCTTCTTTTTTAGCTTCAAATTTGTTTTTCCTTGATTTTCCTTGCCTTGAACTTTTTTTTGCCTTTTCTTAGTTGATGTTTTGACTTGGTTAATATCCAAAACTTAAAGACTTCTTTGCTTCTTACCTATTTCTTTATAACTATCACATATCTTCTTAATGACACCTTCAAGCACTACTCCGGAAAAGTCAAGTTGTGTTGCCGAATCAAGTTGAGTTTAAAATTGTGCCAGAAATTCGAAAAAAAAAAAATTATATTGAGAAATAAAGAAATTGAGATTGAGAAATTTTTTGTGTAAAATTTTTTGGGGTAAGTTCTGAATTTGAAAATTATCTATTTATAGCGATAAAGAACTAGCCGTTGGCGCTAGAGTCAACAGCGAGCGATATTCATGGGAGCGCTGGCGGCAAAGACTTTATTCGTTAGAGTGAGGGCTATGGAATGAGTGTTAAAAACACTCATTCACTGCCAAATTGAGTGAGGCCTGAGTGAAAGAGGGTTTTTCTGACCATGGAAGTCCAAAATAAAGAGACTAAGCGGCTAATGATTATCCGCTTGGAGAGATTTTTTCACCTCAAGCGGCTTAATATATGCCTCTTCGCAGTTTTTTTTTTTAAATAATAAAACCTAACGGTGGGTCCCGCATCCAAGAGTTTTAAATTAATAAAACTTTTAAAAATAGGTTTGAGAGGCAGATCTTCAGCCGCTCAACATGTTTTTTTTCCCATACGGCTAAAAATCAGTCGCTTAGTCTTCCCTTTCGTCCACTCTTTCTTTCCAATGAGGGTATGAATGATTATTGGTGAGTGAGTGACTATTCTCACTCCATAGTAGCACCTAATTTGACCAAAGTGAGTGATACTCATTCATATTGAATGAGAACACTCACTCCATAGCCCTTGCTCTTATAGTCAAAATCGCTCGTTAGAATTTCGGTCGCTCCATGGTTTCCCCATAATGGTACAATTAGTTTGCCATGCCACCGAGTACGCCAAACAACTTTTGTTTTTTGGCAGGTGTGTAGGAAGAGGCCTCATGGATGTAAAATTCCTCTTTACAACCACTATACGGGCAGCCGCAATAGCGGCATATCGGGGCAGTCGCTCCAAGAGCTTTAATGAGTTCCGGTTCCAAGCCAGGAACCGGATAACCAAACCTGTTCCCTGTAACTAAAAAATATCATATCTTCATCGAGGATCGATCCGTTGACAGGGTCTGTTTTTACAGGATTTAACAGGCCCATCTCGTCCGTTAGATGGAGATGTAATAACGGCTTGGATTATACTTAAATATTGTGGGTTATCCGGGTTAAACGAACCCATTTAGTACTGGACGATTAACTTATTCACGCATTTTGTCTTCTCCTCCCATCTCCTCTCTGACTCTGTCTATCTTCCAGCAGCAATCTCCATTGAAAAAAATCAAAATAAAAATGAAATACAATAAACAAATTATCTCAATTAAACGATTTGAGACTCTTCCATAAAATAAATCAGAAGTTCATTTACATATGCATCAACAAAACTATGAAACCCTAGAAATCAAAATTAAGATCACTTCGCTTCTACCTCTTGATTATTCCGTTTGTAGCAAAAATGGTTCTTCAGAAACTGAATAGATGAAGATGAAAAGAGATGATTCCTGGAGCTTGCCTAATTTACAATCTCATAAATTAGTGTGATTTGATGATTTTATCATCTTCTCTTTTATTGCTGATTTTAGGGTTTATTTTTCCCCTTAGTTAACAAGTATGTGAAAGTAACTGAATTAAAGGAAGTATGTTAAAATATGGAGATTTGTTTATCTCTCGTGGAAGAACAGGTTGGGAATTTTTTCATGGAAAAAAAAACACGAGAAGACAAGAACGTACAATATGGGTCTGTTTAATCCGGATAACTGACAAAATGTATGGATAATCTGAACCGTTGTTACATCTCCATCTAACGGCCAAGATGGGCCTGTTAAATCCTGTAAAAACAGGCCCTGTCAACGGATCGCTCCTCATCTTCATCATCTTTGTTTAGAGAGATAAACCTTCAGAGAGACAGTAAAGAACGTTATGTTGCCGCCATTTTTACATGGCCACAAAAACCGCTCTCCCCTCTTTTCTTCTCCTTTGTCTTCCAAACAAACCCTATCGGAACCACCGCCACCGCCACCAATCTCTTCTTCTTCCACCATCCACCACCACAACAACGGTTTCAGTACTTTCTCCTGCTCGACCCAAACCCTCAAACCCACTCACTTATTCAATTCCCTTAAACCCTAATCCTCATCCTCAGATTCATCCTACTTACCCTTCACAAACTGTAAGCAATCTTAACTCAGATACTGACAATCTTGATTCTTTCTCTGATAATTATCACCATTTACTTCGGCTTTCCATTCATCACCATGATTACAGCCTTGCTAGAGCTATTCATGCTTCAATTCTCAAACTTCAGGAAGAAATTGATTTACTCAACACTCTTATTGTTGTTTATGTCAAACTTGGAAAACTTACTGATGCCCGGAATTTGTTTTCTTCCTTATCCTCTCCTAATGTTGTCTCTTATACTTCCTTGATTTCTGCTTATGCTAACTCGAATCGAGAAAAAGAAGCTATCCGTCTGTTTTTTGCCATGAGAAGTTCTGGCATTCAGCCCAATTCGTTCTCTTTTGTTGCAATTTTGACTGCTTGTGTTAGAATTTTGAATTCTAAATTAGGTTTTCAAGTCCATTCGTTAATTATAAAAATGGGTTATTGTTCATATGTCTATGTATCAAATGCACTTATGAGTGGGTATTTGAAATGGGGTTCTGTGAATTCTGCTATTCAAGTGTTTGATGAATTACCCCAACGAGATTTGGCGTCCTGGAATACTGTCATAGCTGGTTTGGTTAAGGATTCACAATATCAGAAGGCGTTTGAAAGGTTTCGCGACTTACAGAAAAGTGATAGATTTTGTGTTGATCATTTTACTATTTCGAGTTTACTTACTGCGTCCAAGGAATCGTATGGTTTAAGGGAAGGACAAGAGATTCACGCTCATGCTATTAAGACTGGGTTTGCATCTAATGTTAGTGTGAATAATGCTCTCATTGGGTTTTATACTAATTGTGGTAGTGCGAAAGATGTGACTTCTGTTTTCAAGAAGATGCCTGTTAGAGATGTTATAAGTTGGACGGGAATGGTTACAGGATGTATGGAATTTGGATTGGTTGAATCAGCAATGAAGGTTTTCAATCGGATGCCGACTAGGAACTGTATTTCTTATAATGCGCTTTTAGCCGGGTTTTGCAAGAATGGAGAAGGCTTGAGGGCTTTGGAGATGTTTCGAGGAATGTTGGAGAACTCCATGGAGGTATCAGATTTCACTTTGAGTAGTATAATAACGGCCTGTTCTGTGATTACTGATGTGAAGGTCAGCAAACAGATTCACGGGTTTGTTGTTAAATGTGGCTGTGGGTCGAATAATGCTTGGATTGAAGCTGCGTTGATCGATATGTGTATGAAGTGTGGAAGAACGAGTGATGCTCAGAAATTGTTCACCAAGTGGTTGTGTAAGCATAACGAGTCGATGGTTTGGACGTCGATGATTTGTGGGTATGCTCGAAACGGACAGCATAATGAGGCAATGTCCCTTTTCTGCGAGATGCAAGCTGATGGAGGAGTGAGGGTGGATGAAGTAGCATCTACTGCCGCTCTTACTGTCTGTGGAAGTTTAGGGTCCTATGATATGGGGAAACAGATCCACTGTTATGCTCTTAAGTCTGGTTTTCAGTATGATTTACATGTAGGGAATGCTACTGTTGCTATGTACTTCAAGTGTGGAAACATGGAAGACGCGGTTAAGTTTTTCGATCTGATGCCAAAACATGATATAGTTTCATGGAACGGTTTGATCAGCGGACATGTTCTTCACAGGAATGGAGACAAGGCATTATATGTGTGGTCGAATATGGAGGAAATGGGTATAAAGCCAGACTCCCTCACATTTATGTTACTTATTTCGGCTTTTAAATATACGAACTCAAACCTGTTAGATCGTTGTCGGGAGTTGTTTATGTCCATGCAAAATCTGTATGGAATAGAACCAACTTCTGAACATTATGCATCTATGATCAGTGTATTGGGTTACTGGGATTGCTTTGATGAGGCAGAAGAAATGATCAATACCATGAATATTGAATCTGATGCTTTGGTATGGCGTGCATTACTCGACAGTTGTAGATTGCGATCAAATGCAAACCTTGGAAGATTGGCTGCAAAACATCTTCTTGCTATCGAGCCAAAAGATCCTGCTTCATTCATACTTGTTTCTAATCTTTATTCGGCTTCTGGGAGATGGCATTGCTCTGAGAAGATTAGAGAGGAGATGAGACTGAAAGGGTTGAAAAAGAACCCAGCTCAAAGTTGGGTCATTCATCAAAACAAAATCCATACATTTTTCACAAGAGATAAATCTCATCCAAGCACAAAAGATATCTACAGCGGATTGGACATACTCATCTTAGAATCCATAAAAGCTGGATACGTCCCTGACACAAGCTTCGTCCTTCACGAAGTAGAGGAACATCAGAAGAAAGAGTTCCTGTTCTATCACAGTGCAAAGCTTGCTGCCACATATGGACTCCTGACGACGAAAGTGGGAAAACCAATTAGAGTTGTGAAGAACATTCATCTGTGTGGAGATTGTCATATGTTTTTCAAGCATGTTTCGTCTATAACCAAACGAGAGATTTATCTCAGAGATGTTTCGGGTTCTCATCGTTTTAAAAATGGTGAATGCTCTTGCAGAGATTACTGGTAACTTAAATTTCAAATTAACCTTTTGGTGGAACCCATCTTTTTGAGACTTTGTAGTAATGAGTATATATGTTGTAATGTAAATTCTCAGTTACGAAAGTAACAGTGTCTCATGAAATTTTGTTAGATTTCTGATTTAGTAAAATACATTCATACTTTCTGCCGCATAAACTTGAACTCTAGACTGCGGACTTGAACCTCTCACCTCACCTATGAGTGTCATGCCCCGACTCCTGACCGAAAAACATAAAAAAGGGAAGAAGTTGCAGAGTTTCCTGTAACTTGAGAGAGAGAGACAGAGAGAGATGGATTTCAAACTTGCAGCATTGAAGCTGACGAGTGGACAGATGAAGGATGTTTTAACTTCAAGATCTGGCATGACTTTTGGTGGTACACTTTTCCAGAGAGCTTGGGTTCAGGTTTTGTATTCCTCCATCAAAAACGAAAGAATCATTCCTTTTTTTCCCAGGCTTTACTTCATTTTTCAACATGTTAAACAAATGGAAACTGCAGGGAACTCTGGTTGCAGAAATTAAAAAAGGGTATTTCTATCTAGATGATGGAACTGGGATTATAGAACTTCAACTTTCCAACGAACACCTCCTCCGAAACTGGAAAATAGGTTCTCTAATCTGACAGTCTTCGGTTGTAACTTTTTCTGCAAAAATGGTGTATCTTATTGAATTTCTCTTTCGTCTCTTTTGTTTGTGTAGGAATGTATGTGATGGTTGTTGGTTTGCTCGTAATGCGTACAAGTGAATCTCCATTGATCAGGGTAAGCTATATTCTTTGAATTTATATGGGATCATTTAGAACATGAATGAAAAAGTGCATTTTTGGTGTTTGTGGTAATTACTGACTCGGAGTTTGTGAAACAATCAAGTATAGTTATATGAACAAATATAGTTTTCAAAGGCTAACTAGGTTAGATTATCTAAGAACAACATTAACGAAGAACACGATTACGAGATAAATTATTTTTCTTGTTTGATCAAACATTTGTTAAACGATCATAAAAGAACATTTGTTGAGCAATGGAACTTGTGCTTGTGGGATTACGTTTGTCATATGTTTTTATTGTTAGTGTTAATGTTGCTTTGTAATGCAGGTTCACAAAATGGTTGATCTTTATGGGTCTCCTGATAGAGAAGCAATGTGGTACCTAGAAGTGATTGAGGCTTACAAGCTGTTTTATGATCTCTCATTTGAAGAATGAACCATCATTTCATGTCTATACTATTACTAGGTGTTCAATGCTGCTCAACTTGATGGCTTGATATAACCGAGTTAGTTAGTTTAATATATAGATACTTTTTACTCTTTATCGTCATTTGTCCTCCTTTTCGAATTATAGATTCACCTGGAATTTCTAGTATTCCTCTGCGGACACTCACCAACACTGCACATTACGAAGTTCAAAGATGACAATCCATTCACTCAATTAGAAATTTCTGTTTGTTAGACTACCTCTCAGACAAACTCTTATGAGTTATGACCCTTCAACTTGGGACGAGGAGAAAAAAAAGATAGTTACCCAAGCAATCTCTCTTCTATTCCAGTTTATTTAATTGTTATTCTTATTTTATTGCATTCTCTCATACTTGTTTGAATATTGTTTTGTTTTGTTTTAAACTTGTGCAACTTGCAGTGTTGGCCAAAGAGCCAATCTTGGTCGGTCAAGATAGCGTGCTCGTGTCCCCAAGGCGTCCGCGTCTCAGTCCTGATAATTTTGATATTTTCTGACGTGTAATTAAACATCAATTCGAGAAAATATGCCAAAATTAGGGTTTCGACGAAACTGAGAAAAACACCATGAGATGATGAAAAATAATTATAAAATAAGGAATGAGGAGGCGTGGGACCGCCATGGTCAAGGCATGGTCGGCCGGTCGTGACCACGGTCCCGTGGTGCCTTTTCCTTAATTTTATAATATTTTGATGATTTTATGAAAAATTCATGAATTTTGAGAAATTTGATGAATTTAGGGAGTTTCCATGAATTGAAGGAGTTTTCATGAGTTCAGGGAAGAAAAATATATTAAAATAATAAAAATAAGGGCGTGTGGGACCATGGAGGCATGGCCGGCCGGCTATGGACCGGTCCCACGAGTTTTTCATAATATTTTTTAATATTTTTTAAGTATTTTGATGATTTGAGGGAATTTTTCCTAATTTGAGAGAAATACCATGAAATCAAGGAATTTGATGAATTCAAGGAAAACTAATAATAAAATAATAAAATAAAGGGGCGTGTGGGACCGGCTAGGGCATGGCCGTCCGGTCAAGGCCCGGTCCCACAAGTTTTCATAATTTATTTTATTTTATTTTATTATTATTATTTGATGATTTGTGCAAAATACCATGAAATCAATGAGTTTTTTCATGAAATTAGAGAAATAATAATAAAATAATAAGGAACCGTGGGGTGTGGGCATGGTTGGGACCAAGGCATGGCCGGTTGGCCAATGGTCACGGCCCACACTCCTTTCTTTAATTTTATATTATTTTTTATGGATTTATGGATGTACCATGAAACCGAGGAGTTTC
The DNA here is from genome assembly GCF_003573695.1 of Papaver somniferum. Classification (NCBI taxonomy): domain Eukaryota; kingdom Viridiplantae; phylum Streptophyta; class Magnoliopsida; order Ranunculales; family Papaveraceae; genus Papaver; species Papaver somniferum. The sequence goes on from NC_039366.1 coordinate 61,962,540, forward strand.
CTCGAGACGAAGGAGATTTGATAAAATGAGAGAATTTTCATCAAATCATGGAAAATAATAAAATGCATTAAAAATATAAAACTAGCGTGGGATTGACCACGACACGGTCGGTCGGTCGTGTGTCCGTGCTCCCAGCACCCTGGTCAATATTTTTAATTATTTATTATTTTTTTCCCTATTTTGCATAGGTTCATCGTTTCGTTGTATTTTGAAATACTCGTTCGTGCGGTGACTGTTAGTGTATCGTCGTTGAGTACACCTTCACCATTTGAATCGGGGCTTACTTAGATGTAGCTCAGACGCCCGGTTGTTGATTATTTATTACTAATTGTGGAATTCAGTGGAGAATAATTCACAAAACTGAGTAATAAGATGTTTATTATTAATTCATAGGATTAGCTGAGGATTCGACTACGAATTCAGAATAATAAAGCGAGCATTATCATTCCATGGGATCGTAGATTCGACCATAGAATCGGAGTAATTAAGATTTATCTATTACCATTTATGAGACCAGTTGTGGATTCGATCATGAAATCGGAGTAATGAGATAATATAGTTATTGCTATTCTATGAGATCAAGTTGAGGATTCGATCATAGAATCAGAACAATCGTTATTGCCATTCCATGGGACCAGTCGTGGATTCGACCATGGAATAGGAGCAATTGTAAGTAGGAATAATTAACTTTGTGGCTCTATACTAGCAGAGCAAGCTGTCTAGGAGCATTAATTATCCCGATATGAGCTTGCCGGTAAGTCATATCCTTTATATAGTCAGGGTAAACTTGTTGTTTGTTCCTGAAGACGTTATCGCTCTATACTAGCAGAGCAAGCTGTCTAGGATCCGTCCATCTCGTGATGCTATATAGAAATCATCACTGAAAGTATTCAGTATTCATGAGATATGCGGTTGTCCAGTCGTGAGACTACATATCTACATGTACTCTGAGAGAAAGTACTCTCCGTTGAGAATTCGATGAGAGACCCGTGTCTCGATACTCACGTCTGATTGCTGAATCAGAGCTTCGTATAATTATGAGTTTACGAATTTAGCCTTTGTCGAAAATCCACCATCTACATTAAGTCCCCTGCTTACTGAGGATAGCTGTGTTCCTCAGTCAGCATTAAATGGTGATTTTCCGGCCATAATAATACCAGTAATTGAACTTAGTCGTAAGTTGAGACATTACCGGATTTAGAGAGCATGATCAAACCACGACTTGATGAAGGCTTCAATGTCATGATTGGAGCTTCGTTTGATGAGCATAAATTGGTGTTGAACCGCTGGTTTGGACGACGAGTCCGTGGTCGGTTAGGATTCGCGGGTCGGGCCCAATAAGGAAATCCTTAGAAAATTAGGTTTTGGAAATAAAATTGATATAAAAGGGATTAATCCTTTTTTTTTAATTATTTTTTTATTATTTTTTCCCACGACCAGCTCTCCATCATCTCCGCACCTTCACGCCAGCAGGAGAAGATTCCCGCCGCCGTCGGCCAATTTCCGGCCGGCGCTCCCAAGTACGTTTTTTTTTTGTTTGCTGATGTTTATGATCCTCATGAGTTTTTCATGCTTTGATCATGATGAAGTTATATACATGTGTGTATATTAGTGTGAGTTTTATGAAAAAAAACTCGTTTTTGAAAACGTACGTTCATTCGATCGTTAGTTTTGAAAACTAACTATAATCTATGATTTAGGAGAGATTTTTTTTTATATTAACCTAGGTCCAGTGATAAAACTTATTTTATGAGTTTTCATGTGTACCAAGGTTTTATCATAAATGAAGTGAATTTTCATGAAATCGGAATAATCCTTCGTTTTTAAGACAAATAACGATGACACGAAGAAAAATATGTATGATGAACTTGTGTCCAGTGATAAAATTTTGCTTATGAACTTTCATGTAGATACAAAACTTTATCATATGTATGAGATATGAGCTTTCACAATATTTTTTGAAATAAACCTTCGTTTTAAAGACAAATAATGACGATACGAAGGAAAAATAGTTTTTTTTTATATATATATATATATGCAGCCGGGACATATATTATGCAAAATATGATGATATATTTTATTTGCATGAGTTTGTTTTCGTTAGATAAAATCCTTGAGAATTTATGTATGCAAGTTGCATTAATTGTCGTTTTTCGAAAAATCAAAACGTGGGTTTTGAGGATTCTTCAAAGATAGACAATATATTTGTGATAGAATATTGTACTGTTATGAACTTCATAGGTCAGTTGTGTGAATGTTCACATTATGAAAATTGTGTTCGTGATTTTATGAAAATACATATTCGAAGACAGTGGACATTTGTTGAAGCCTTTCGTAATCCCTTTTGCTATTAAGATGGCTCAAGGTGAGCAACTCCCAATAGGTAGCTTATTCCTGAGCTCCTTGTATTCTAACTTAGACTCCTTGGTGTTAGATTCCAGCGTGTCGAATGGATTCATGAAGATTGAATGTTATGTTAACACGATGTTTCTTCAAGCTTTGATGTGGGAGCACTTCAAGAATTATGCGCCTATCCCACGTAATATCCTGCAAGGACCAAATACTGATGCCCGTCACATCTTCGCCGAGAAAGATAATGCCCGAATCATGCGTTGGTCTACAAAGCAGCCTCGATCTAAAGCACGTCTCATTGATGTGTTGGATGAAGAATCGGAGTTCGACTTTCGTCTGTGGGTGTCGATTCCTGATTATGTTTCTCAACCAACGACTTTCAATACTGGAGAGAGTACGACTCTGAAATCTGGTGCTAACCCGAATGATGGTGAGAGATCCTTCATGTTGAGCTGTACTCCTGGTCACTTGTTATCCGTTATGTATGGAGAGTGGGCAGTATAAGAATACAACATCGATAGGGCGGCTCGATAAATGGGTATGGATCAATGTGTTCCAACTACCCGGAGAAGGAAACCATCAGTTGATTAGCTTGCGTCTCGTTTAGATCACACTCACGTGGAAGGGAATAGTTACTGGTTTCCTGGTTCTGATAGACTTGCATATGTAACCCCAGGTTATATAGAATTCTGGCATCAACAATTTGAGAGGTTGCATGAATTCGTGACAGTTAGTCAGCTTCCAGTGAAGATTCCTCCATCTGCTGAGATGATCTCTGGTCGACCAAGACTGGAGTACCTTTCTGGTGATAAACGAAAATTATCTCCAGGATGTTCTCAAGTAAGATTCTCCACATGTCTTTTATGAAACCATGGTAACTGTATTCTGATCATGTTATTGAATTCTTTACAGGACGGTCATAGCGTAAGACCTCGAATCCATGCAGATTTTTCAGATATTGGAGAAGTTGTTCACGGCGGAGAAGGAAGGAACAAAAGTTATAAGCTGTTACCTAATACCATGAAGTCCCCAGTTCGTTCTTTGGTGAGTTCCCAATATTTCTCACCGTGACTTTCATTGCTATTAACATTAGAATCATGAAGCCAATGTTATTAATTTTATTGCAGAAATTTACTCCATCAAGTATTGAAGGTCTTCAATTTTCTGCTACTGAACAAGCAATCACTGATTTGAGTGACGAAGAAACTGTAAGTGTTTCTTCACATGTTCAAATGTGGTGCTTCATAGATGAAAATATTGATTGTAAAGGACGTGTACAGGAGGACGTCGTCATGGAGATGGAGAATTCTGGAACTCAATCATCCTCTGGGAATGGAGGTAATCCCCAAGATTCGGAGCCGGATGGAAGTGATGTTCCTCTTGTCGTTGATGTGGACAACTCCAACCCCTTGTACACTTTGGAGACTCCTAAAGTAAGTATATATCGTGTATATTCTTCATAGAAGTATAAAATTTCTGACTTGCTAATGAATGAATGAGAACCCATGTGAATATATGAAAACTTAGTCGAATTTCGTCGTCAGAAAATTCAGAACCCAGCTTTTTAATAGAAACGCTGTAGAATCTTCGTCCGGAGTCGGATTTTGATGATCTGCATGTGAAAATTCAAGCCCGGAAAATTTCCAAGCTTTACGAACGAAGATTTTTAAGTTTTGAGCACGTTCAGAGCCTGAAAAAGGAGAAATAGTAAACTTCCAGGAGACTTCAGATTGCGCATCACTTGATATTTTGGCCACATCTAATCGCTCGTTCATCGGATTGTCATGAAATTTTGACATGTCATAGAGGACATCCATACGAAAAGAATGGAATATGACTCATCCTCAGATTACTTGTAGATTTCTCCCAGTTCGTCTCTTAGTACAGGGCAGAGTTCAGTTTCTTCAGACGGACTCATCGTAAAATGTGTTTTCATGACTTTCATGTTATTTGCTCGTGCCTTGAATGTATTATGATGAAACTTGATGATGTTGACTTGCTGGTATACTGTGTTTCATAATCTCCTTTGGATTCGTGACTCTAACCTCATGTAATCTTCGTATTAGGTGCTAAATACCGAAGTTGAGGATACTGGAGCCAACGATGATAACTCTAACCATTCCGGAGTTATTTATGAAGAGACAACCATCCCTGCACTTCAAGGTCATGATAAGGTCGCTACTGATTTTATGGAAACCCAGACGGTTGTTGCCTCGGTGATAGAAGAAACCGAGACAGCAGCGGAGAATACCGAAGGAACTGTTTCTTTGGTCGTGGGAGCCGCTCCATTGACCGAGAACCGTATAATAGTGTATGAATATCCAACTGCAGGGGTTGCTTTCGATCCTCCCTTTAACACTTCACTCCCGTATCATGAATTGGTCGGCGGATTCAGCGTTCCCCTTAGATATGCACGCTTGTACGATACGATGTGGAAGAAGTTTGGCCACATGATCGTTGACAGGAACCCTAGGCGTGCTTATGCTTTAACCATGCAAGTATGCGTTATCTTGCGTGTCGTGAGTGATATGCATACGAGACCCAGGAATACCGTGAGTTCAGATATACTCTTTGATTGAGAGTTTAACTTGGAGAATTCAGAAAGACTTGGCCTCAACGTGAAATGGCTTCGTAAGCAAATAAACGTTATCAAGGATTCATGTGAAAAGAACATACCCTTTCCCAATGATGCTGTGAAGGAGAAGGAGGACAAGATTTCCAAGCTGACCGAGGAGTTGAACAAGGAGAGGGCGGCTTTGCAAATCTTGAAGGATGCTGATGAGCGAATGCCTTTTCTTGCTGATCTCTTGAACTTCTGAACTTCTGAGAGATGTGAGGTTTATACTTGGGTTTTGATATTTAGACGGTTTTGGATTGACTGATGGTTAAGGATTTTCTTGTAGATTTGATAAAGATTTTCTTTTATGAAATATGAACTGAATTTTGATAAATTGCTGAATTCAAAATATTGATTGCAAGTATTGCAAATGTTTTGAAGGAATTGAAATACAAATGAAAGAAAATCCTAAATATTAAATCCAAACGCCATGAATGCTTCGAACGCCCAATACCTTAAATGTCCAATAATTTCAGATAAACGCCTTAAGCCAATTTTCGTGAATTACTGGTAGGGTTCTGCCATCTGTGTTGGTCAATTTGTAGTATCCTCCGGCCACGGACTTAGCGACCATGAATGGTCCTTCCCAATTGGAGTTCCTTGTAGAATGAAGACCGTGCTGAACTGCTTTAAGAACCTGGTCCCCTTCATGAAACTTGTTAGGTTTGGTCGATCGTGCCTTGAATATCTTCCGCTGATTCGGAATTCCCTGTTTGACGGAATTCCACGATTGTGGCACATATGGACACTCGCGCGGAAGAGAGTATCCAACATAGTGTTGATCATACTTAGCCAGGTCTTCAGCAATAAACCTCTCGATGGAGTGACCGATTTGAGTAAGTTATGAACCCAACCATTGAGTGTAATATTGCTGAGGTGAAGTTACCCACTCATAGCTTTTGATGACTGCTAAATTGTTCATGGGGAGAAGTCCCTGGACCATAGTAGCGTATTTGAACATTGGTAATATTGGAGCATGAGGAGGAATAAGACTTGCCTGAGCTCGAAACCTTCTAACAAAGGTGTGCGGGTTTTCTCCAAGTTCCTGCGTAAGTCCCATCAGAGCTGTTACTTCTTCCAGATGCTCAAACGGTGGTGCGTCCTCTGCTTCGTCTCCCGACTCGGGATCCTCGTCGATGACAGGATGTATTGAAGGCATCGTTATCCTTCTGGCATGAATCCAAGTTCTTCCAAGGACCATGTCGTACCCAGGGTCTTCCCGGATTATGAAAAACTTGGCCTCAGTGCAGATCAATCTTTCCGTAACTTTGAGAGTGATGAAGCCGTATGCGTCTCTGGAGATTCTTTTGTGGTCCCTAATTGCTATGGGAGCATGGGTGGCTTCCTGTCGAGTAATACCGACATCTCTGAGAGCCTTCAAAGGGATGATGTTGACAGCGGTACCAACATCGAAGAATTCCCTCTTGAACTCATTTCCTTTAATGTGCACTGTGGTGAGTGTCCACAGTCATACATTTCTTTGTCGGTGGCTGACGGTTCGGTGGTGATTTCTTGGATCAGCAGACGTTTTCCAGACACGATATGGTTCAGTGCAGCAAACATGTCTTTCCTTTGAGCTTTCGAAAGATACAACAACTCGCAGACATGTTCGATCAGAGATTGGACCGTTTCCTTGACACGAGGTTCAGAGATGGTAAAAGTTCTGACTGGGAGGGGTTTTTGTGCACTCCCTCAGTCCCCAGGTTGAGCTCTCCTGCTTCAAAATTTTGCAATCACTCGTGGGATGGCTGACGTATCTATGGAAACGACAATACCGAGGATTTTCCATGGCCTCTTAAGTTGGTTCCTTCTTGACATAAGGTAATTTGATTGCACCATCTTGAATCCAGGCATCGAGTAGTTCATTAAATTCTTCCATTGAATAGGGAAAATCAGGTGCTTCTGGATCTTCCGTATGCTGATGAGGGGTTTTCGAATTCTCCTTCTTGTGTGCCTTTGAAGGGGTGGAGGAACTCTGCTTGTGTTGTGGTTCTGCTTTTCGCTTACTCCCTTCCGCGACAACATTTTTCGAAGGTTGCAGGTTGTACTGCTTGTTGATCAAACGCCTGCTTCCTCGAGTGTCTTTTGAATCCTCAGTCTTTGTAGACTTTTCTCTTTCCAAAAGAGCGGGTGCAGTGGTTGCCGACCTCTTCGAAGCTTTGTGAAGCTCTGAGAAAGTCTGGAATCGAAGGTTTTCTAGCAAGGCCCTGTAGACCGGGAGCATGTCATTGATACACAAGTCCACCAGTTGTTGCTCCGTGACGTTTGGGTCGTGACAATCCAGGGCTTGGACTCTGAACCTTTTCACATAATCATTGGGATTTTCACTGACCCTGTGAAACATCCTTCCAAGGTCGGAGAGGGTGACTTGTTCTGACATGAAGAAGTATTTCTTGTAGAATGCGTTAACCATTTCTCCCCAATTATTGATAGTTCCTGGTGCAATGTTGTTATACCAGGTGTATGCTCTGCCTTTCAGAGACTTTGAGAATTCCTTGAGACGAACGACATGATTATGTTCATGTTCTCCCAGGGCTTCGATAAAACGAGAGACATGTTCCCGAACATTGACAGTTCCATCATACAAGGTGAAAGTTGGAGAAACGTAACCTTTGGGGAGTGGAATCCTCTGCGTAGCGGAAGGATAAGGAGGTTGATGACGATGGTCATGCGACGTATTGTCTTTTCCACGGTTCTCCAAGAGGTGCTCCAGATCCTCGCGAGTAATGAAGTTCGATGATCCCTTCGCTGATGGGTTGTCTGCAGTAGTTTTGTGGATTCGTCGTATTCTACTGTATGGATTGGAATTACTTCAGGATCGTCGTCTGAGGATTTATCCTTCTCCTTTCCCTTCTCTTGAGTTTTCTCTGACATCTTGTCAGTAAGAGTTTTGAGATAATTACACAGCTCCTTCTGTGCAGCAGCCATGTCAGTCTGATTCTTTGCAAGAGTCTCCTGCGCTTTGATAAGATCAGCAATGGTAGGTGGTGGATCTCCTCTGACTTCTTCAGGGTGTCGTCCGGACAGCGGATGACCTTCGACGTGAGGAGGAGTAATGTCACCACCATCAGTGTTGGAGGTCGGAATTGTCTCCGGGATATTCTGATTGTTGTTGTTGCTAGTGCTAGCACGGTTTGTGTTAGAATTCGTAACTGAACCCGACCTGAGATCAACCATCTTATGAAATTGTGAGATTGCAACCGAGAGAATGATCTCCCACTGTGGTCGCCAATCTGTAGATGGGGAAAAAAGATTTGCTGGTTTTTAAGGAATTGAGGAGACGACCGTACGGAGGAGACTCCTCGAACCGAGCGAAATGTTAAACCTTACACAAATGCACCGCTGCAAAGGGGGTGCTTTAGATTCGAGAGATCAATCTGTAGTACTCTGGCCTAAATCAAGACAATGACCGTTCCAGAGTAAATTCGGTCACAAGAGAGGATGGGTTGATCTGTAGGAGGGAAGCTGAGAAATGTGTGGAATCAATGGTAATCAAAGATTGTGGGTGTGTGAATTACGAATACGATAAGCTCTGAGTGATTGAAATTGCTCAATTGAGAGTAGTTGCTCAATTGATGAGTTGATGATCTCGTGTTGTCGATGAGACGTGAGATTGATGATACTGATGATGTCGATGATTCAATCATGATTCAGAGACTTATTTATATTGTTGGAGTTTTAGACACCATGATTCCATGAAGTGTGACAGTTGATGGAATTAAGGAGTGGGGAAGTGGAGATCGTGTTTGAAACCAGTTGCTCAACGTGTGGAGACTTGGTTGATTTTCCACTCACTACCTCGTGAATTCCTTCAATTGATTGCACGACTTGCTCACACACGTGCCGTAGACCGCCAGACCAAAACCCTAAGTGATATCCCCCCAAGTGACACGATTGACGTCTCGTGATATGTTAGTCATTTGATGACTTCGTGGTTTGATGGGACGATGAGTCCATGTGGTTGCTGAGTGTTGAACACGATGTTCTGAAACTCATGAATTGAACATGTCATGAGACAGAGGTATAATTCTTACGATGAAGTGAGCAAGTATTGCTCATTCGATGGATCGTTGAATATTGATTGTTGAACCAATATTCCTCGGTTTGAGCAAATATTTAACATTTGAGCAAGTGTTGCTCATGTGATGAATTGTTGAATATTTGATCGTCTGAACAAGTGTTGCTCATCTGATGGATTATTGGCAGCGTGACCAAAATATTAATTAAAGTACTGGTTGTTGAACCGAGCATAATTAATAAGATTAATGACCATGAGGTCGTCGTAAAATTATTAAGGTTGGAATCTGGAATGATGATCCTTGAATTCAGAAACCCTAATTTGATCAATTGATGATCAATTCATGGTTCGTCAAAAGTTTAACCATGGGACGAAGGAGGAAGCGACTACATGGGACCGTGGATCAACCATGTAGTGTACATATGCTCACGTGAGAAAATACGAAGAATTCATGAAGAGTTGACGATTTGTTGGTGAAAGAATGATCAAATGTTGATTTAATCATTTATTCGAAAATGCTCGTCTGAGCCTTAGGTGAGAAAACCTAATTAATTATAATGAGACGAGGGTCCGACCATGGAGTCATGAAACCGGCCCTTGGTTGTCACGTGACCGCCTAACGATCACTTCATGAAAATCCAAAGTGTTTGGAAGAGTTTTGGACCTAATACGAGCAATTGTGCAAATTAGGTCAAAACTGTGAAAATTGATGGGACCGGTTTCCGTGAGCCAAAGAGCCAATCTTGGTCAGTCAAGATAGCGTGCTCGTGTCCCCAAGGTGTCCGCATCTCAGTCCTGAGAATTTTGATATTTTCTGACGTGCAATTGAGCATCCATTCGAGAAAATATGCCAAAATTAGGGTTTCGACGAAACTAAGGAAAACACCATGAGATGATGAAAAATAATTATAAAATAAGGAATGAGGAGGCGTGGGACCGCCGTGGTCAAAGGCATGGTCGTCCGGTCGTGACCACGGTCCCGTGGTGCCTTTTCCTTAATTTTATAATATTTTGATGATTTTATGAAAAATTCATGAATTTTGAGAAATTTGATGAATTTAGGGAGTTTCCATGAATTGAAGGAGTTTTCATGAGTTCAGGGAAGAAAAAAATATCAAAATAATAAAAACAAGGGCGTGTGGGACCATGGAGGCATGGCCGGCCGGCTATGGACCGGTCCCACGAGTTTTTCATAAATTTTTTTTAATATTTTTTAGGTATTTTGATGATTTGAGGGAATTTTTCCTAATTTGAGAGAAATACCATGAAATCAAGGAATTTGATGAATTCAAGGAAAACTAATAATAAAATAATAAAACAAAGGGGCGTGTGGGACCGGCTAGGGCATGGCCGGCCGGCCAAGGCCCGGTCCCACAAGTTTTCATAATTTATTTTATTTTATTATTATTATTTGATGATTTGTGCAAAATATCATGAAATCAAGGAATTTTTCATGAAATTAGAGAAATAATAATAAAATAATAAGGAACCGTGGGGTGTGGGGACGGTTGGGACCAAGGCATGGCCGGTTGGTCAATGGTCACACCCCGCACTCCTTTCCTTAATTTTATATTATTTTTTATGGATTTATGGAAGTACCATGAAACCGAGGAGTTTCCTCGAGACGAAGGAGATTTGATAAAATGAGAGAATTTTCATCAAATCATGGAAATAATAAAATGCATTAAAAATATAAAACTGGCGTGGCATTGACCACGATACGGTCGGTCGGTCGTGTGTCCGTGCTCCCAGCACCCTGGTCAATATTTTTAATTATTTATTATTTTCTTCCCTATTTTGCATAGGTTCATCGTTTCGTTGTATTTTGAAATACTCGTTCGTGCGGTGACTGTTAGTGTATCGTCGTTGAGTACACCTTCACCATTTGAATCGGGGCTTACTTAGATGTAGCTCAGACGCCCGGTTGTTGATTATTTATTACTAATTGTGGAATTCAGTGGAGAATAATTCACAAAAATGAGTAATAAGATGTTTATTATTAATTCATAGGATTAGCTGAGGATTCGACTACGAATTCAGAATAATAAAGCGAGCATTATCATTCCATGGGATCGTAGATTCGACCATAGAATCGGAGTAATTAAGATTTATCTATTACCATTTATGAGACCAGTTTTGGATTCGATCATGAAATCGGAGTAATGAGATAATATAGTTATTGCTATTCTATGAGATAAAGTTGAGGATTCGATCATAGAATCAGAACAATCGTTATTGCCATTCCATGGGACCAGTCGTGGATTCGACCATGGAATAGGAGCAATTGTAAGTAGGAATAATTAACTTTGTGGCTCTATACTAGCAGAGCAAGCTGTCTAGGAGCATTAATTATCCCTATATGAGCTTGCCGGTAAGTCATATCCTTTATATAGTCAGGGTAAACTTGTTGTTTGTTCCTGAAGACGTTATCGCTCTATACTAGCAGAGCAAGCTGTCTAGGAGCCGTCCATCTCGTGATGCTATATAGAAATCATCACTGAAAGTATTCAGTATTCATGAGATATGTCGTTGTCAAGTCGTGAGACTACATATCTACATGTACTCTGAGAGAAAGTACTCTCCGTTGAGAATTCGATGAGAGACTCGTGTCTCGATACTCACGTCTGATTGCTTAATCATAGCTTCGTATAATTATGAGTTTACGAATTTAGCCTTTGTCGAAAATCCACCATCTACACTTCCTTACTTTGGTTTGGTTTCCCAAACCTCCTTATAATCTATCTATCCTTCTATAGGAATACTGCCTTAAATCAAAAATTCCTCTTAAATTAAGATTATATCCTCAATCCGTCTTGAGGATCACTAGTTCCTGAAGAGAGGAAGATACACATGTATCAGTTTTGGGCCTATAAAAACTGATAAAAAGACAAAAAGGGATATTTTGAAGTAAAATAAAAAAAAACTTATCCAACTATTTTAGTTAATGGCTAATTTACCCCTAATTAACTAGCGTTAATTTAGTTGATAAGTAGTAAAAATATCGTGTTAGATGTGAAATTAACTTGTGTTAATGAATCATCAAAACATGAAAAAATTAAAAAAAATAGAAAATTTTCAAGAACACCAACCCAGAATCGGTTTATGTCGACATTGGTATCAACCGATTGTAACTTCAAAAACATACTATTTTTTTTTGCAATTTGCTTTTACCCAGAATTGGTTTAAATGGACATGAAAATCAACTGATTATCCAGAATCGGTTTATATGGACGTGAACATAAACCGATTATGGGTAAAACCAAAATTCATTCTACTTCATATATATACTCGAGTTAAGAATGAGTAATGATTTCATACTCATTTTCAGATCGTTTGAGAAGTCATACACGTTTTCAGTTCGAGTATAACATTATACTCGTTTTCAATTTGAGTGTAAAAAATTGGGTGTAAAATCATACGCATTTTGAATTCGGGTATAAAACCATTTTCATTTGTACTCGAACTGAAATCGAGTATGATTTTATACTCATTCAACATCGAGTATTAACTGAAAAAATGGGTTAACCAAAATCGGTTTTTATATGAAATGTATAATTAGTTTATGTGGTCTTTCACATAATCCGATTCTAGCCACAACAAAAAAACATACAGAAAACTTGGTATTTCTTCCATACCAGAATCAGGGATATGAGCATGAACATCAACCTATTCTGGTTAAATGTTCTTCAACCAGAAAACACATACAGAACAATCGGTTGATGTGGTTATGAACATAGACCGATTATCATAGGAATCAGTCCATATGGATATGGACGTCAACCGATTATGATCGAACATGGAAACCCAAGATTGTTTTTATTTTTCAATTTTGAATGGATAAATAAATCACAAGTATAATTAAGAGTAATGGGTTGCAATCGATGATGTTTAAATTGACTATTTTCTTAAAAAAGTGATGATGAAATTTCCTTTAAATCGATCGATTTCGTTAGAATCGATTGATGAAGTTAGATTTTAGTTTTAGTTTTTGAGAAAAATGGTTTGAGTAGGTTTTAGTTTTGAAAGGATTTGAATATGTTTGGATTTTTTTAGAGCATTGCTCCATTGGACCCACCAAGCGTTGGTATGTCAAGTTTGGTTGTCATATTTTAGTGAATCAAAACTCATTTAAAGAGTCGCTCGATTATTTACTAGAGTCAACTTCGTATAGGTTAGCTAGAAAGTTACTAGGATATGAGACTTACAAGTATTACATGAAGACTTGAAGAATATGAAGAAGTAAAGTGCTACAACGACGACATCATCCTTCCTCTTGAGGTTAGTAATATTTGACTTGAACTGTTTCATTCCCTAACGTACCTCTCAAGTCATGCATATTCAAAACATAACTGCGAAGCTGTGAATGATTATACTCTAGTTAGACATAGTATTAAGGAATTACAATACGAAGTATAACGTCTATCTTTTGAACTTCGTATATAAGACATCGACATAATCGTATGAATGCTATTGTGATTATGTATGGGTATGGGTGAAGATTGTGTCCTAGGAAACAATTTTTTACATTCGTCTAAAGGAAGTACAATTCATAAACTTGTTTTATGAATCGAAAGGGAAATCGCTAGGATTATTGGTATTGTTATTCATTGCAAATCTTTGGATTACCAATATCTGTGTTTAGTATAACCGTTCATAACTTGTTTATGTATCTTGGTAAAACTATTCACAAGGCCTGACTTTTGTATTGGTATGACTTTTATTAGTGAAACCGATCTTAAGTAATCACCTGAGATGGTATGATCGATTTAGTGTAATTAGTATGACCAACTCTAGACATTGGGGAACCGATCCTAGTAAGAGGTGCAACCGATCACATGTAAGAGGTAATCGATCCTTGTAAGAGGTGCAACAAGTTTTTAGCAATTGGGGAACCGATCCTATGACTTGTGCAACCGAATAAAAGTTTATACCATAAATATGTGGTAACCGATCCTAGTACCTAGTCAACCAAATTTTGGTCACTAGTGTGGCTAATCCTAGTACCTACATGGAGGTAGAACCGAAACTTGTTTTGGTAGAACCGTGAAACCCATTAATGGTGATTTGATAGGATAATCAATCACATAGTTCTTGGAAGTCAGATGAACCAATTCTAAACTTGTTTGGAAGTGTGGAAAATCGGTTCCAAGATTGTAAATATGAAAAAGGATTTACAAAGTAAAGATGTCGACATACTTTGAATATGTGCAGTAACTCTTATCTTTTATTGTTCAAAGGTATTCCTTAATAGCTAAAGGAGAATCGCGGATCGAAATAAATTGAGAATCTTTTAATTAAGGTTTTTAGTTTTGTATGCTTTTAATTTCCAGCAATTAAAATGCATATCTTTAGAAAATAAAAATTGGTAATGTGCATTTACTAATTGGAGATTTTCTCCTGAGATTTCGGTCAATATTTGGACAAAGCATTTCTAGGAATTATGGAAACCGAATTTGGAAATATATTGCATATCTTGAGAATATTTTCGGTTTTGGAAATTTCTTGGTGTCCAAACTTCCTTGGTCTATAAATATTGAAGTTTGCATTTCGAGCAGACTAATCCTCAGAGCCAGCAAAACTACCTAGTTGTGTTGTTACTGGTGGAGCCGTCTACTCGGAGAGGAAAGTACCCTAATTAGGCGAAATCTCTTACGACCGCTCGTTTTAAAGACTTCTTTGGGATTGGGAAGATCTACGAGTACTGTCAGTGGAAACTAGGTAATTGCAGTTTATTATTAGTTTTCGATTGATTTGATTGACTAACGGTTGTTGAACTTTGATTGCACCTAGTTTGTTTATGCTTGAGAATCTTCTCTTCTGATATAAGATTCACTCAAACTAGATCGAAGTATCGACGGGGATCTTTATACTGTTTGTAGATCTAAAGACGTCTTGTAATAATCCATCTTTAACAGACTCCATTCTGTGTGTGATTGGTCACAAGAGATTCAAGTTCATTGTGTGCAGGTGTTTATTCAAGATCTAAGAATATTTGAAGACGAAGAAGATTTCTGATTTGGGTTCATAATCTTTGGTGTGCACAAAACTTGATCGGTTGGGGATCCAACTATAATCGCTTTATCTTTGTGATAATCTTGATTGATTAGTTGAGTAGATCGACATCAATACGTTTCTTTGTGATTCGAAGTATTGATTACATAGTCTAAACAATTAATTTGGTAGTTGTTATTGGATAGATTTAAGAACCTGACAAAGGAGGTTATTGGGATAAACGGAAGAGCCTTTTGTCAAACTTATATCACGTTGTTTGAAAAGAGTTGTTACCGAACAGAATTGTTGTTCCTTACTGTTTGGAATACGAACCAAAGGAATTGTTCCAAGTGCGTGACTTATTGCAAGTTGGAGGCGCATGGATACAGACGGAACTAGGTGAACTATAAGTTTAGTTGCTTGGTATCAACTATACAAAGTTGGTTTAGATTTTGTATAGCGGCTTAATCCTGAGAGTATTCAATTATGGACAAGGTCCCGGTTTTTTTTTGTATTTGCGGTTTCCTCATTAACAAAATCTTGATGTGTCTTTTACTTTTCTATTTCCGCAATTATAATTTTTTTATTATAATTAGAAGTAAAATACACAAACGTTAATTCCTATTTACTTGATAGCAATCCTATTGTGTTTCGTTAAGTCCGAACCTATTATCAAGTACACATACTTCGTTATTGTATTGTCTCGATCTTGTATCCATAGTCAATCACACAAGTTATCTTGTTGTCGTATTGTCTCGATCTCGTATCCATAGAAGACCACACGAAGAATGAACCGATTAGTTGTATTGCCTCGACTCAGTCCATAGACAATCATTTTCGAAGAAAGGACTTATAGGTGGAAAAGTTTTAGATTGAGGTATATTTGGGTACCCTCGTCTTTTCAGATTTTAGAAGGATATTGACCGGAAAATTACGCCTAGCACACTAGGACGCGCAAGCCATAATTTCCCCGATGTGCATGATGATGCTACTTACCGGGCCTTAAAACTAGGCAAATGCACGTCCATTTTCCCATGCAAGCATGCTCGTGGAGCATGATGCAACTAATTTAGCTTCCACATTGTTCCAACTTAACCTTGTTCTAGAAAGGGTTTAAAGCCTTGAAGGCTCTGGTCGATGCACCTTACATGCATCACTGGCTTCTGAGTATTGTCCACGCATAAGAACACCTTGAACTTACGCATAGGCCATTGCAGGCCTAATAACTCCTCTCCACTTAGCTTAGGCATTGCTGAAAGCATGCACTTGTCTTTCTCGTGCCAAGGGTGCATCAATGAGGCTCATGTTGTAATTTCCTTAGGCTTATGCAAGCTCCGCTAACTTGCATATCGATGTAGCTTACTTTCAAGGCCATGCCCAATGTGCCATTGGTACATGCCTAAGTCGAACACATTGGTAGGAATATGAGCATCCAAAGAGTGGAAATCAACTTGCCTCATCAAAGTTTGGCCACAATCATCTCTTTCGTCGAACTGCTGAGCCAGATGATATGAGAGGCCAGTATGCCGCAATCATCTTTAAATTAGATGATATGAACGACAAAGTGCTGGACCGGAAATGCTGCAACTCATTGCGACTGCCTACGTACCCTTCCATACTCTAAAGGGATCAAACACTGACCGTATTTCATCCTCGAAGGGACAGAAACTTAATTCAACTCGTTTGCAAGGCCGTGGCTAAACAATAATGGTAATGGCCTAGTCTGTATAGGTCGTTCCGTCAAAATGCATCCAAGTGATGCATATTTGGTCCGCGGCATGGCATGGTGATGCCCATGCTTAATATGCTCCATTGGCAAGGCTACACAATTATAAATGAGGCCTAAGCATCATTCATACTCTTTCGGCTAAGCTATGAAGCTTACTTGGTGCATGGTCCGCATATGCACCTTCAACCAACTACCCCTCCCTATATATGTTTTAAAGGCATTTTTACAACTTAGATTAGAGGAGGAAAATTACTTCACCAAAGTACCAAGGCCGTGATGGCTGCACATGGTCAACTACAACGTACGATAGTGATGGTTGTACATTCAGTTCTGGCTCACAGGCCAGTTCCAATGTCCGGCCATGATGTTTGAACAATTCCTGAGCCAGGTCTAGTGAAGGGCTGTGATGGATGTATTTCCTGCTTTGGCCCACATTCCACTCCAATGTCCAGTCGTTATGATTGTACATTGCCAAAGCCATCCTGCTCTGGCCTGTTGCGATATTGGCCATAGGCCAATGACCTGCGTAATGCATCATTGTGGCGCTACTTTGTTTTAGGCCAGCCACCCAACTGGCATGAAGCACCTTTGGTGCGAGATTGGTTCTTGTCCAATACAGCTTACAACTTGTACCCTCTTGGTGTGATATTGTCCCTTGGCCAATATATCTACGCAGCGCGCCTTACTTGGCGTCATATTGGTTCTAGGCCAATGTTCCTCTAGAGCTTGAGATGAAGCTTCATCTCACGCCATGTCGCAACTTTGCGCATGCGCCATGCTAAAAACACGGGATGTTACAATATTTTTAGGATTGAATTTTAATAATGAGAGTAACTTAGTAAATTTACCTAGTTTAGACACACTTTATCCCTTTCTCTTGGTTGGATGAGGAAATTGATATGCTCCAAATAATTCACCTACGCCCCAAACTAGGAAAAGAAAATTTTAGCTCTGGGAATCTTTTCTAATATATTCTTTGTTACAATTAGAAAAAAATTCATTTAAAGATGCACACCACGAACAACCGTTTGTTAAATCTGAATAAGGATACCATATATGGTTGCAGAAATTTTGCATTGAAACTCTCGTAGGCGTTTCCAATGTGCATTGGAACAACCCAAGCATTGTTAACCTTGTCATTTGTCAACCTTACCGAGTTGGGATGTCTCTTGGATCGCATCGCTTCTCTTAACAGAAAAGTCAATCCAATATGCATTATTGTTGGGGGCACTCTATATTCAAGGTGGATTTTATGACTCCCTTGTCTTGTGGCCAGGTTTCCAAAGGTTGTGTGTGATCGGTACCAAGGGAAAACCGCACTCAAACTAATAGAGTTTGCCAACTCTCGTATAATTTGGTAACTTCCATAGTAGCCACTTTCTTTTGTGTCCATCTGGTGAACAATAGATCCAAACTTCAAAACTACAAGTTAGTAAGTACTGAAAAATGGAGAAAAGGGTACTTGTTCTGCAATATTAACATTGTACCTAACTCTTTCATAGAATTTAAGAGAATGAAGAGTCATTGGACCTTTACATTCATCGAAGAGGCGTTGTCTTCTTCCTTTCGGATGCTTATTTTTTAAAACTCATTTTTGATAACGTAGAGAGATCCATATTTGAAGGTTCCATGTTTATCTCTTTGTCACATAATTTATGACTCTACAACTAAAAAACAAACATCTCATTCGAACTTAAGCATGCAAACAAAAATGAAAAATAAAAATAAGAGTAGAAGTTACAATGGAATGATGTTTAGGGCATCGGATACATCATTTTAGTTCTATCAACAACAACAAAACATCATTTTAGGTTTTCTCAAAATGCCTACGCAGTGCGGCAGTAGATGAACAAATACTTCATAGTAATAGATTTCCGACCTAACATTGCGTCATTGAAGATACCTGTTGTTTGACACCTTGATTGTAACTCAATCATGTCTCCATGTACCAGATTTCAGAGTACCAGCTACTAGTGTCTAGCGAGTAACCGGTATTAGTTGATAAATATTTATTTATGTATTTTAATTTAGATCCCATCAAGATACAGACAAGATAATGAAGATACCTACTTCAAAGATTGAGAATCGAAATCCTCTCACTTCTAGCTATAGTATATATAACTAACTAATTAATTAAGACAACTATAATTTAAAGAGAGAAAGTGTCCAAAGTAGTAGAAACAGAATATCCTTAAATCTAAAAGATGTGGATAAGATACAAAAATGTCAAACAGGTCATATATACTGGAGAGCTTTGGTATCTACATGGGTCAGTCAGACTAGAACCCCCCACAAAGAATATTCAAGAGATGCTCAGTTATTTTACTAGCAACAAATACCTACCAGTTGTTTTATACGGTCTAATCTAAACTCTTAAGTTAAATCTTTGTATAATTATTAGTGAATGTCTCCTATTCACTTAATTATGGCCCTGATTAAACATAAAATATAATAAAATAAGCCGTATATGCATGCCTGCAACTATAATAAATCTTCTCTATTAAAACAACCTTGGTATGTATATCATTATCTAAAAGAATCCTACAGGTTTTAAAAATCCATAAAATACAAGTGGAGATGGTACTATCGCATTTCCCTTGTGTCGACGCCACCGAAATTCTTATGATATATGGCCATTGACACCTCCAATGGACAGGACAATGTAGTAACAATCTTGATATATAACTGTATGCACCACCAGGCATCTACTAAAATGGGATATCCGGAATATTCTGAAAAAACTTATAATAATTGATGTTGCATTATGTTCAACTTAATGAACTATCAAACATATTTCAATATTTCATGGTATATGTCTTGACATAACAGGATATTGTTAATTATTTAAAAAACCAAAAGATGATGAAAAATAACTTTATTTTGAACTAAAACAGATGATGAACACAAACTACCTTTTGGTCTTAAAACAGTCCGATGAACGTAAACTATCTTTTGGCTTTAAAACAGGTGATGAACGTAAACTATCTTTTGGTCTTAAAACAGATGATGAATTAAACTAAAATTAAGAACATTCGAGTATCATTTGTTCTCTCATCATTCCCAGAAATCATTTGTTCTCTCATCTTCAGGTCTTTTGAGAGGTTATATTTTCATCTTTAATATGCAGTGCGTGCCAGTGTTTACTTTTAAAATATATTAACTTGATCCAATTATGAGCAAGTGAACAAACACTATGGAAGTTTGCACCCCACTCCCCACATCGTATGAAATGGCAAGTGACTTTGCTAGTTATGCTCACAATCTTCCACCAAAATCTTCCTCCAGTTGGCAGCATTGTTATGAACCTTAGATTTAACAAACGTCTCCACCACTAGAAAAAATTGGGGGCTCGTTATTATGTGACATGCAAGGTGGGAAATTTTTTTGGGGAGGGAAACGGCATAGAAATTTGTCACTTTCCTAGCGTAAAAATCACCAAGACCATTGGCATCTAACCTAGCAGGAGACTAACCAAGTGCATGTTTGGTCTAACATGATCATTTATGTACCGCACTTACTAAACATTGTTAGATACGAAACACCTATATATCCATTCTCTTTCCTCTCTAGCTAGCACCTCCTCAAAAATAAGAAAACATCTTCACCACCATTAACCGTTTCTGCTCAGGTTTTGTCCTTTGGGGTTGGATCTGAGCAAAAAAAAAAATTTCGTTTCTTGTTTCCTTAGTTAACTAGTAGTTTAGGTTAAGTTAGTTTAAGCGTTTGCTTCAATCTTCATTGCCTTAGAGCAATCACTGTCACGACCAAATTTGGGGACTATACCCAAATTTGGTCCAAAAATGAAGCACAGTGGGACGGATCATAGTTAAATTTGGTCTGGAAAACTAGGGTTTGAGACTAAATGTAGTCGCTAACCCATACCAAATCAAAGTATAGTGGGGCGTAGGTATTAAGAGCGCGTGAGATTAGGCGAGAGTATAATGACGTTTCAGTATAGGCGTGAGTATAGTTAACGTATGAGAGATGGAGCGCAGATGGAGTGTGCGTCTGAATGGGGCGCAGTTATAAAATCTGCCGGGAAGAACGCTTGCCATACATACGCCTGGTATGAGGCGTAGATATAGTGTACGCCTAAGTGGAGCGTAGGTATTATCAGCGTTTGGTTTTTTATTTGAAGAAAAAACATAATACTACATAGCCAGTTTTTTTTTTCATTTACTGATTATAAAGATTCAACACACTTCTATCTTAAGACGGAGATGATTACACTTTAACATGATTATCAGGATAAGAATGAAAAAATCACCCACAAGTACCCTCAAAAAATTTCTAACACCCAACAACATTCGTAAGCCCTAAAAAACAACATAAGTTAAACTAGCTAGAAAAGAAGAAAAAATAAATAGAGCATTAGAAGTTATAAAATAGAGCTTAAGAACAACCACTTGGCTTGCATTTCATCTAAAACTCCATTACTTACTCAACCTGAATTTCAGTAACAAGCTTCTCCTTTTTCTCCTCTATGATGTTGGGAATGAAAATCTTGAGCAAACTATTATTTATCTCAGCATTCGTTTTATTAAGAATCTGTAAATCAAGATCTAGTTCAAAACCTAATGGTGTTCATCATGTCATTCTCATGATCATAAGTCTATCACCATTAAAAACAACAACAATAACAGGGGTAATTTGATAACATACCTCGATGAAAAAATACTTAATCTTCATAAGAACATATGGGTCGTTTGAGGATGTTTTACCGGAAACTGATTAGATATTTGACGATTTTTGGATTAAATTTACTTATGGTTTGATCGGCTTTGGTTTTCTCTGTAGAGGAGAAGACCGTAGAAAGAAGAAGAATTAGACGAACATAGTCATGTTCGCCCAATCACCAGACGCCCTTAATACTTCCGCACCACCAGACGCTCTTAATACGTCCGTCCAACCATTGGGCGTAGATTTCATCCCCGTCCCATGCCTGGCGTGCATAATACGTACACCCCATACCGAGCGTCCACAATACATATGCCCCAATCAGGTGAACATTATAACCACGCCTCACCTTCATACGCTCATTATAGGTCCGCTCACCTTCATACGCTATTATATCGTCTGTCGGACTAAATTTTAGTCTTTTACCACTACGCTTCACCTTAAAAAAAACCAAAACTCTTTAGCTTTTGGTCTGGTTTTTAGTATTTGGTCCTCTCCATGACTGTGGTTGCTCTTAAGAAGATATTTATGGTATTTCTGCAGATGTTTTGCCCTGTTTTGTTTTTGTTTTCTCCTTTATGGAGATTCTCTATGCACTTTCATGGCGTTTCTTCGTGATTTTAATGGAAATTTTGGGTGAAAGCTCAAGTATGGAGATCAAGATTCAAGACGTTGGAATTTATAGAAATATCTCTTTTTCAAAAAGAAAAACCTATCAAAATGGTTTGATTATAATGCCAAAATCATTCTTTCGATCTTTGGATTGCTTGGTACTCTTGTTGGTATTGTGTTACTTCTCTTCACGAATTACTATTTGTTAATACCTTCTAATTGTATTTTGACCTTTTATCTTGATGTTCTTGAAATACATACAATCTTCTTTTTTCTTATCATGAATGAAATATTATGAGAGTTACCAAAAAATAAATAAATAAAAATCACCTGAGATTGCATAAAATAGGGACATGTGGAGATCGTGGAATTTTCCCCCTCATTGTAGTACTTGCTCTAGTGTATCACAACGTCAACTAAGTATATGACAGTTTCATGTACCAAAATTGTACTGGTTAAGTTTGTTCGCCCTTATTTTTCAGACATATATTTTTCCAAGAAAAATGGACAATGAATATGAGGAGAACCGCGTTTTTGGACAAAAACCGCATTCACAGAAGATGGGCCCGTTCTTCTGGGATATGCAGTGGGTGCTGGCTTTTTGAGCCTAAATGATAGGTTTACTGCGGGATGATCTCGACAATAACCTCACGTGAGAGAAAAGAGGGTGCATGCTCCACCATAAAATAACCTCCTATTTTTTTCCTCGTGGGCTCCACCAAGCTTTTTCTTTCGCGCAAAATTATTGTCTGGAAAATCTCGGTATATGTGGCATAACTGTTTTTAAAGCCCATCTGTGAGTGACCGGTTTTTTGACTTGTTCAAAGACACGGTACATATAGAATTTTTATCATGCTTCCTGAAATTTTAGGAATAATGGCAGAAAAAAAACGGAAAATTGATCATTTGTCCAAATATTTTTAAATCACGATTCAAATTGACGAGTAAAAAATAGTTTGGGTGAAATGGCCAAAAAAAAATAACAAGGATGAAACTGGATTCATCCTAGCTTAAATTTAAAAAATAGCAAGGATGAAACTGGATACATCCTGTGTAAATTAAAAATAAGAAAAAATATTTGAAAATGGGCACGATAAAACTGGTTACATCCTGTCTACTTTTACATTTTTTTCCATTTAAACAATATCAAAATCTAACTGTTCATTTTAGCCAGGAATTGTTGATTTTGGTCTTTTTAACCAATTTTGTGAAAAAAAAATCTACTGGATGGATTTATAGTTTATCTTTTTTATTGATTCAGATTGAAAAGATAAAGAAAATTTACTAGTAACAATATTTACAAGTGACCAAAAACAGCAAAGTTCTAAACCAACGGAAAACAAACCCCCAAAAAAGCATTCATAACAAGTGGTATCTTCTTTCTATTCGCATCTACCGTAAAAACAACAACAAGTATATGTAGAATCTTGCTAAGAAAAAATTCGATTGTTTTATTTCGTCTCACATTTCTATTCTTCAAAGAAAAAAGTCTCGCATTGCTAAACTTTTATAAAGGTAACGATGGCGTTGAAGTACACGTAGTAGATGATGAAATGGAAGGTGAGATTAAATGGACATTGTCATCATGATCATTTTTAAATCCAATAGTGTGTTCCTGCTCTCTAGTAATATTTCTACCGTCCGAATGCAATGGAGTCATTTGAAATTGTAAATTCTTATGATTCTGATGCGAAAGGAAAGAAGACGATCCCAGCTGGTGCGGAAGTGCAGCTATTGGAGCGTATATTCTATTATTACAAGTGACTTGGGTTGTCGATTGACTCGATTCACCAGTAAGTGACTTGGGTGGTGGCACCCAGATACCGCCTACTACTACAAATTGTGGTGGTTGAGAATTGACACTGTTGTGCACTGGACTTGGTCTCCTTGTATGTAGTCTGTATTTCTGTTACAAAAAGAAAAACGAACTTTTTAAGTAAGTGTAAAACCAGAAAAATAAGAAATATTTTGGTAATCTAATTAAAAATTAGACACTACTAAAATTAGGTCATTTAAGATCTGAAAATTGGATATGTCGCTAATGTGAAAGAAATTAAGGACCAAACCCTAACCACTTCGAAGTCTAAACAATTGTTTTCATAAGGAATCACATAGAATCTGAAAAAGAATCTACAATCAAGATTAATTAAATACAGACACATCCCCTATTAGCTTAGTCGGTTTTCCACTTAAATTAATACAAATCCTATCTATTAATTTAGTTCTAACAAACCGAAAATAGCTAAAGGCAGACCCAAACCCTAATTAGCATTAACAACCTCTTTATGTTTAAACAAAAAATGAAAATGATGAATTATGAATTATGCAAATACTGTACTGCAAATATTTAAAAGAATTAAGAGGAAACCAAACATACCTGTAAATGGCTTTTAACTTCATCATTAGTAAGTCCATCAACTTTCATTAATTCTCTGATTTGTTTTGGAGTAGCAACTGAAACATGATTAAATTGGCATTATGAAAATAAGTTCAAAATTGTAGATCAAAAATAAAGAAGAATTTCATAGTAAACTTAATTTAATCAAATTAAAAATCTTACCTTGAGAACCACCAAGTTGCTGAAGAGCACTTAAAAATCTTCTATGAAGTTCAGGAGACCAACATCTTCTTGTTTTTCTAAGTGAAGAAGAAGAAGAAGATTGTCCTTGTGGTCTTTCTCTTTCGTTTTCATGATCTTCTTCTTCATCTTCTTTACTTCTTTTTGGATTTTTATTATAATTAGCATCACTATCATTAATAGTTTCTGTTGTTGAACTAGTTGTCCTTGAGCCTGGGGTTGATGTTGGCGTTGCAACAACTGTTTGATTAGTTTTATGGCTAGGAAAAGGAAGAGATGCACGTTGATCACTACTTTCCTTTGATTCAGGAGCTGGTAGTGTTGCTTTTCTCAGCGAAGAATCCTGAAAGTAGTAAATACATCAGATCATTAAATTGAACCAAACCAAATTTGATGGTAATATATGAAGGAAAAAAGTAAGGAAATGTCTTACCTCTTTAAGAACTGGATCAGGATTTTGGTTCCATAATTGAACAGATTTCAACCAATCCAATTTATTCTTTGAAACTTCAATCTCTGGAGGTGATGATTTTTGTAACAATTTTTCAAAATGTGATGAACAAATACTACTATTCAAAGGTATAAATTCCTCTAGAATTGGACTGCCTCCATCACTTGATGTTGTCTGTTCTTCAGAATCCATACTAGTACCAGTTGTACTG
Source organism: Papaver somniferum (assembly GCF_003573695.1). Lineage (NCBI taxonomy): Eukaryota > Viridiplantae > Streptophyta > Magnoliopsida > Ranunculales > Papaveraceae > Papaver > Papaver somniferum. The sequence goes on from NC_039366.1 coordinate 61,987,776, forward strand.
CTTTCTAGCTGTTGCCTGCAATTAGAAATCGCTATACGTACAAAAACAAAACAAGAAATCAGAATATGAAACCAAAATAAAAACGTAATCGCGCATTTACAGAAAAAAATAAATCATAATGCATATATAGTTGATCTGTATGTACCTTGGTTGATGAGGTCTAACGAGAGAGGTAATTCACGATGAAAAACTTGCATCTTATTACGTTCTTCTTCAAGAGCATTCATATAATCTTGAAATTTCTTCATTTTCTCAGAGTAATTACTTTCCATAGTTTCTTCTTGTTCTTGACTATGGTGATGGAAAGTAGTAGATGAGGTTTGATTTCGGAGTTTGATTAAAGTAGAATTGAAAGAGAGGTCTTATATGAAGAGAAACAGAGCATTGAAAGGTCCGTTGTTTATAGAAATGAAATGGGGAATTGGGAAATAGATAAAAGAAACAAGAAAAATAAGGAATATGGTAAAAAGAATAAACTTGATGAACAAGAAGAAAATGAAAAAAGAAACTACCTAATGGATGAGATGAAGAAAGAAGAAAGAAAATAAACTCATCCAACGGTAAACAGAAGTTCGAGGTCGGGGCGTCGCGTAAGAATCTTTGATGGGTTAGGTTTTTTATCCTGAATATCCTCTATAGTTTTCTTGCTTTTATTACGTAAGTGGGACAATGAGGAATGGATCCTCAGAATATCCTGCATTATCAATGCAGCTAATACGTGGAGGATGGATCTTTGGAGATTAGGGGCAAGATAATTTCTTCGAACATTCGAGATATTTTCTCACTTTTTCCTTTGTTTTGTTTTGTATAATCTGAGCTGGCACGATGTCATGTTTCGTTTTTTCCAGTGAAAGTAGATAAGAATGAAGAGTTTTTCGGCTCTTTCTTATTCTTGCTCTCTTTTTGCCGAATTTATCATGAACAGACAATTCAAAAGCGAAAAATTAACATAAACTAGTACATCGAAACCTCGAAGTTTCTATTTATGGTCTGTTTGCTGTGAAAGTGGATTACCGGATGACACGTATTGCACTTTAAACGCGACTAGTGTAATGGGTGCGCCTAGTGTTTAGTGGTTGTGGCATTGCACACGGGCTTATGCGTGGAGTGGCTAATGTCCACTCATAGATGCGTCAAAAGCAACTGAAAAGAGAAGCCGCAACTGCATCCCGTTTATTGAGAACTTGAGTTACTTGTGCAGGCAGCCAATCTGTCAGACGAGTTGCTGCCTTTAACTGCCGGAATGCTTCCCCATCCGGCAAAATCGTCCTCCATTACGTGTCATTGAAATAGTGGGTCAGTGCCACACCAATGGGACCCTACTAACCTCAAACGGCGCGAATCAAGAGACTTAAAATGTGCCACTTATCTGGGACTGGGGATGATGATAGGTGTGGCATTTTGGGCTTAATCTTTTTTGCTTTTGCCGGGCTTAGAGCATATCCACACTAGGTTAAAACGAACGATTTTTTGGGACCATGGTTTTATTTTGGGTAAAGATATTAGAAGTAAATTTAGGTCACCCCTTATCTAGATATTTATATTAATACCTAAATTACCCTCTGATTAATTTTGGATGATGATTAGTTAGTGTTAATAATAGTTAGTGTAATGATTAGTGAGATGATTAAGTTAAAAATAATTAGTGAGATTAAAAAAGAAGATAGTTTTTTTTTAAAGAAGTAGAATTATTGAGAGAGTAAAGTTAAAGAAGATGAAGAAGGAAAACATGAAAAACGATGAATTTTACCAACCACAACCGGAGGAAGGGTATTTGGGTACCCAAGTATGCTTCAAACTTAGATAATGTTGGTTGAATTGCTCCAAACTTTCAAAAAGAAATGAATTTTTTTATGCAGATTTGGGCCAGTTCGGTTACCATATGTCAAGAACATGTAACCGAACACACCTGAAAGTGTAGTTCGGTTACGTTTTCCAAACACGCAGGTTACCGAACTCGCTCGTTAATGGAGGTTTTGGTCGTACAATGTAATGTTCGGTTACCTAGGATAAAATGGTAGGTAACCGAACTTTGAACTTAACAATTTATTTGGGTACATCTTGTGTGTTCGGTTAGTTCGCAAACTTCAACGTAATCAAGTTCCCAACCGAACTGCAGGTTAAAAGTAACCTAGTGTTAGAAGTTCGGTTGGTTCGCAAACTTCAACATATTTTGCGAATCAACCGAACTGGGCTTATAAATGCATATATGCAATTAGGAAAATGTTCGGTTACTACGAAATTTATTTCTTGGCGAATTAGGTAGAGTTCGGTTACGAAGAAAACTTAACATTTTTGCGAACGAACCGAACTTGTGGACTTCTCATTATTTCCGTAAACTATAGTTCGGTGATATCCTTATTTTGCGAAGGAACCGAACTCATGGACTTGTGTTGTTCTAATACAAGGAGTTCGGTTGAAAGTATTTTTTTGCGAATCAACCGAACTCTGAGTTCGGTTAAGAAAAAATTAATTCGTGATAACCGAACTTTTCTCTGAAAAAAAACCCTCCATTAAACCTCTCTGCAACTTCCATTTTCAACTCATTTTAATGATTACTTCTCATTTATTCAACCAAAAACGAACGACAAGTAATGGGTTTGTGAGAATATCTTTGTTAATGTTTTAAATTAAGCTATATATATATATATATAGTGGTGGTGGTGGTAATCGGAGGTGGTGGTGGTAATCGGTGGTTGGTGGTGGTGATAATCGGAGGTGGTGGTGGTGGTAATCGGTGGTTGGTGGTGGTGATAATCAGAGGTGGTGATGGTGGTAATCGGCGATGGTGGGAGGTGGTGGTGGGAGGAGGTGGTGGTTATATATATACATATATATAGGTGGTTATTGGGTTGATTTTAAATTAAATTAGGTTAAAGGTAGGTTAGTCATTTCAATGCTTTAGGACACCCCTTATAACTATAGGGAAGGTGGCCTAATAAAACCATGGTCTCTCAAAAAAATCATGGCCCCTAAAAAATCGTTCGTTAAAAAAGTCCTACGCGGACCTTTATTTGTTGGGGTTTTCAAACATAAGCTTAAATAAGACCATCTTACTACTAAAACTCATCTATTTGTTGGGGTTTTCAAACATAAGGTTAAATAAGACACTCTTACTACTAAAACTCATCTCGAATAGTCAAGGGTTTATATTTTAAATTTGGATAAACGTAAAAAAGAAAAAAATTAACATTATTTTATTTCAAAAATAAATTTTTTTAAATTAAATTTATGACATGGAATTAGTTAGGGGTCATTCACAGCATCTCCAAGAGAGAGTGAACCTTATTTTTTTTTAGTGTCATATACTATCTCCGTCCCTAATTAGATGACCTAGTTAAAATTTACTAGTAAATTTAGAAATGATTTATCTCTCAAACTATACAACGGATTTTCGTAAACTTTGTATCATCTGAAAGCATTTTAAAACATCTATCTAATGAATATATATATGGCTATCAAATTTTACATATTTCTTATAATAATACTAATCTATCACTCCACTTATTTATGGTATAGGTCATCTAATTAGGGACGGAGGGAGTAGGATTTTAGACACGCATTTGACATAAATCCATCTCCAACAGTAGGATCCTACAAATTAGGAGGGACCAATTACTAAATATGAAGGTGTTCAAAAAGTGCTATCTACACCTCCGGCTCCACCTCTACATCATATTTTCATTATATTCCTTGAAAAATTCTTTATTGTTGGAGATGGTATTTTAGATGTGAGGTACTATGTTTACTCTATGTTTAGACCCCGTAAATAAAAGGACTAAATTAAAAATCCACGTAGGATTTTTACACCTTCTGTTGGAGATGCTCTCAGAAGGTGTAGTTAAGACTTTCTTTAACACCTTCATATTTAGTATTTCATCCCTCATAATTTGTAGACCTCACTATTGAAGATGCTTTTATATTAAGTGGATGTCTAAAATCCTATGTGTCAATAAAAAAAATCACCCTCTATTGGAGATGCTCTTAATCCTATATTCAATCAACCAAAGTGATTAGTAGGTAACAAGAAAAAACATCATTTTAGTTTTTGAAGGTGGCTTGAGCCTGCAGGATAAGCCGGACTTTACTTCCGCCCCTATTATCTTTGCAGCTCAATGATTTAAGGAGTGAAGTATTGGAGTGCAGAATAGTAAGGTACATAGAGGATTATTTTGAAGCAGAGTTCGACTCCAATGGGTTCATAAATACTCTCTACACAACCAACTAGAAGTCTGGTACGAACCAAAGGGGGAAAGATGGATAGAAAATGCTAGAAGTTAACTCCATTTGCAATTATCTGGATAATTTGGTGCCAAAAAAATGGTAAATAAAAGGCCAAAAACTCTATACACACTGATCTTTTTTTTATTTTATTTTGATAATAGAAAAGATATATTACAAATAAGAAGCTAACTGCGAAATATCTAGCCAATAATTTGGTGTTTGATGCAAGTAACTGAGTTTTGCAAGTTTGGCAATATCTTTAGAGTTTTTGGACATTAGGTCCTTACAAAATATAGCATTAAAAGATTTCACAAAACCGATGGTAGAGTCGTGCAGTTTGCTTTCCAGGAGGTGTTCGTGGTTCCTCCTTCCATAGCTCTTCCGAGTTTTTTGTTGTTGCCTTCAAAATTTATTTTCCTGCACTTCAAAAGGTCAGACCACTTTAGTGCTTCTAAGGCTGCAATGTTGTCTCTTTCATCCTAGGAGTAGGTTATTATAGCGCCTCAAAATCCAATTACTTACTAATCCAAGAGATCAACTATTTATTGAGGAATTAAGAATCTAAATCATTTACTTAAACATTCAAGTATGCTACAAAACTTAACCCAAAATTAACTCATACACGAAAAATACATGCATATCCAATTATATCAAGTTGAAAATGTTTTTCGAAATTGATATATTCGGTTAAAGGGGTTTTTCGGATTGGCTATTCTGTTAATGATTGATCGATGTCGTATGCGTCAAAAATAATTTCACTTTCTCAATCTACTAAATATAAATATAGTATGTGGTAAGAAAGAGTTCGTTCCCACAGAGAGGCTTTTTGTTGTTATAAAATCTCAGTTTCTTAGTATCAAAGGGGGGATTTTTGTTTTTATCTAAGCAATAAAAGTAATTGAAAGCAATAAAATAATTCGAATAATCAATAGAAGAAGATATTGGTCACGGGATAGTATCATTCACAAACATGTATTTTCATCAATGACTAGAATTGGTATTTTAATCTCTCATTTACTAAAAGTTTTAGGATACCTTGATCGCAAGAGTATCCCGATTATTTCCCGATTTTATCACAAACAACATTAAAAGATGCTATTGTGAAATCTACCTAAAAAGCAACCTAAAGTGTAAAAGCACAATTAAGTTTAACTCTCTAAGAGCATTAAATTCTATGAAATAAAATTAATCAATGCAAACAAACGTGTAAAAGCACCAATTCGTTTTAACAAAGGTTATGATTCATATGTGACTAGTAGGATATATCACTACAAACACTACTCACATTTATGCTACTTGTAATCAGGAATTATCACTTTTTCGTATAATAACCCTAATCTAGCAATAGAGATGAAGATTAATCTAATTGATTCCGGACTCAACCAAACTAGCATTCAAATCATAAAACAATATTAACCATGAATCATAAACAATAAAGTTGAGACAAAACTAATTCACCGAATCAAATATCATTTGTGAAATTCGCTTTATCCCATAACCAATAACAGTATTTAGCTACTCATAGCTTTTGAGTTCATCATAATCAAAATCAAAAATGAATTGAAGAAGATGAAAAATAAACGAAAGCAAACCCTGGTCGCCGCTCTCCCAAAACTCCAAGTAGAAAAATATGTGATCCCCTAAGGAAGTAGAAAATTTTCCTTTTGTAGCTTTTCTCCAACTTCTAAAATTAGGTCCAATCTCCAAAAGTCCAATACAAAGATGTCCACCAAGCCCATATGTGAGAAATACCCATGCAGAAAATATGCTCCAAAAGTGGTCGCCGGAAAGCTGGTAAAGTGGCCGGTACTTGGTCGGCTAAAGTATTTCAGGTGACCGGTAAAGTCCACCCGGCCACCGGTCAGTCAATCGAGTCAACTTAGTCAAAGTCACCGAGTCAAACCGGGTCACCGAGTCAAACCGGGTCACATGAGTCAGGTGGTCAGTCAGACCTGAGTCAGAGTCTAACAAGCCTGACTGGTCTAAGTGGTCATGGCCTAAGCCATTTTGCAGGCCATCTTGCCAAGCCAACCACTGTTGCACCATAGTGATGCATTACTGCTTCAGCTCCTGCGCTGGTTCAAACTCAACCCATCAATCACCATAGCTTGCTTCCATCTCAACTGCAATCCCAACAGTTCACCTGCAATTTCTCCATTCATAACAACAGCTACAATTCATTCCTCAGCTGCTCAATTGCACCACTGGAGTAACACTCCACCTGCCATCTCCCATTGATTCGATCTTGGCAGCAACATCTGTAGCTTCACATCAGTTTTAACCATTTTGTAACTTCAGTTTCGACTCCATTCCATTCTTCTTGTTCCACCAGAACTGCACTGCAATTCAGCCTGTAGCTCAATTTCATCCCCATTTCAGCTCAGCTTCAAACTCCCATCTGTTTCTACTCAGCTGCAACAACTTGAACTGCATTCAACTTCTATTTCTCCTCTGTGACGACTACCAAATTGCAGCTGAACATGCCTGTGAAGTCATTCCGTGTACCCTAGGCATACATCTAAACCAGTACTTCCATATGTTCTCATCATCTCAGCCATCAAACGACATCACCTACAATTTCAGCTCACAACTTCAAACACCAACAACACTTATATGTTCCTCATCACCAGCTTCACTAACCCCAAGCACAAACAACCTGAGCAGCAACTCCACTTCTAATGCACTCAGCTACCAACTGCAATATTAACTCCTAATATACGTCTAACTGAGCATCAATAGCCGCTTCGTCACCACTAACTCAGCATCTGCAGCTTCATCCTTCAGGTATCAGTTAACTCAGCTGATTCTTGAGCCATTTCTCTGCTATACCCAGAACCCCATCTTGCCTTCGAACTTCAACTGCTCGTTACTTCAGAAATCTCCAGTTTCAGTCACAATCCCTTGTAAACTCAGCTTCTATCTGACCCACTTCTCCTTATCAGTCTCTCTTAGCATCAACTGCCTAACCATCTTCATTAGCAAATCAACACACATAGCTTCCGCAGTTCTGCTGCATTGCAACACAGCACAACCAACATAGGCAAAAATCTCAACTTCAAAACCCATTGTCTCAGCACCACAATCCCTGCTCTCGACTGCACATGCCACCTTCCAGTTTCCTGCAATCACCGGACCTGCAAATCTGTAGTACCTAACATACATCTAGGTCAGTACTTTCTTCTCATTCTTCTTAAACCTGAACTGCAACTTAACATCATCACAGCTTCACCACCTGAGACAACAACATCACCATCAGTTCACTGTAGTAACACTAACTTCATGTATCTTTCTCAGCCCACCAAACTCCAGCAGCAACACAATCAACATTTATTCAACCATCACCAGTTACTGCACCTGCAAGCCAACAGCAACTTCATTCCCATCCATCTCAGGCACCAAATCCATCTTCCTGTCACCTGAATCCACCTCAAGAAACAAACCCCTCTTTGAATCAATCTCTGCAAGACAGGAACCAACAACATACAACCCTAGTTTTCTAATTTCTTCTCCCAGCCATTCACCCATGAATCGATTGAGACTTGAATCAGAGTTGAACCCATTGTCTCTTGATCATTACAGATCTCAAGCCTTGTTAATTTCTCTATTCAACTCAAACACTGCAAAACCCTTCTTTTACTGATTCTTCAATCTGAGAACATCACCAAACCTTCTCAGATTCAATTGACAACAGATCTTCTTCTTAATCTTCTCTGAATTCAGGAAACACTAGAAATATCTCTGCCTGGTTCAATTGATCTCCAGCAGAGCCAATATTCTCTCAATTTCGGTTTCATCTCTCAAATCTCAATTTTCTCTTACAGCAGCAGCCGTAACTCCTCTCTGAAATTCATACCAAATGGTTGAGAGAGATACTACCCTTGACTTTAGGGTTATGGTAATGATAAAAATTACTTCAAGCACCCAGACTCGGATAAGGGTTATGCAATTGTCACTTGGCCTGTCAGTTTCGTAGAACTGACTGCCTATTCGATCTCTTGCTCAACTGTCAGTTGTGGGGAACTGACTGTTGATTCTTCCGCTTCTTTGCTGCGCACTCAGTTGGCTCCGAACATCACTTGCAAGTGCATTGAGCTTTTTGCCCTTTAGGCTCCAAATGGACGTTTTCTCCTTCTTTTGCTCATAATGACTCCATTGCACCTGATAACTCAAAAGTGAACATAAGATACATATTTTACAAGAGAAATGGCAAAGAAAGTATAAACAATAAATATAAAATTAGGTGTTTACAACACCTATCAAATTTCCCCACACTTAGACTTTGCTAGTCCTCGAGCAAATCAAACAAAACTTATTCTAAAGGATACAAACAACTCCCGTGAGGGTTTACTAGAGAAATATACCCACAAAACCTACTTTTCCAACTTACTAGTTCTCCGTAATGATAGCATCCAACGCGCTAAGAAGACATAAAGATTCTGCACACTAGTCATAAGAAGTTAGACACATATATGAACATAATCTCATCCTTAAAAGTTGAGAGAGAAATAACCATCCCTTATCGAAAGAAATTCGGGTTCGGAGTGATCAAAAGTATCGAATCTGCCTCACAAGAAAGGGTTTTATGAAGTTTCTCTCAATAATAAACAACTTTTTATGGGTCACACATGTGTCCAGGTAGGAATGAAGAGAGAATCCTGCGACACCTTGAATGGTAGGAAGGCAAAAACCCTCCGAATTGTTTTGAAAACCCACATCTTTTATTCATTTTGAAAACCCTTTTTATGACGATCTCTAAGAAAGAAAATCAACCACTTAACGAAGGTGGGAATATGCTTACTTACCTCGTTATCCGTTCGGCGTGCAGTTAGCACCACTCTCACAGTATCCATAGAAACGTCTTCGGTCTTCAACTCGTGATGATGAAATCTTGAACTTCGTAGAATCTTGAAAATGTGATTCTTTCCTCTAATTCCTTGTTGTTTGAAACCTCATTATGAAAATTTCTTCTTCCATTGGCTTTATTTAATGAATGCAAAACCAAAAATGAACTAAACGAACCAAAATAAGATGCAATAAATATATATTTTTTTTTTGAGATGCAAGATAAATAAAGTAAAAACAAAAAAAACAAACAAAAAATTAAAACTAATGGACCTAATAAACTTTTCTCTTGTGTCATTTTTTTTTCTTTTGGACAAGAGAAAATAAAATACAAATTAACAAATAAAAATAAAGATAAAATAAAATACAAAGGCCATGGTGTAAGTACTTTACCGCTTGATTCTTCACAACTTGTATGTCTCGATATCATAAACTTCTTGAATTCTCATCTTGATAATCTTCACTCTTGCACAATAGTCTTCAACTTGTACAAATTCTGCTCCTTGTCTTGTTGCTTTACTTGAATCTGAAATCTGCTCATTTCTGTATTATTCCTTGTAAACCTAAAACGTCTTCAACTTTCCTTCGAATTTGTGATGCTCCTCTTGTTGATGATGATGGTGTTTCTATGGATCTGTTGGTGTGGAGAGAGATAAAGTGGATGGTGCTAACTGCAAACAAGATTACAAGTGGTATGTAAGTTAGCAATTCAATATCACCATTCATGATTGATAAAATAGCACTCAAGAGATCAAAATAGTGCTTCTATTGGTGGGAGGTTGGGTATCTCACCATTCTACCCGGAGTTTACGTACGGTGACACACACTCTAAAAGCACAAATTTAGACAGGTACAAAGAATTCAAGGTCGGTGCCTCTCATGATGTAACATGGGTAGTCTCCACTATAGGGGATCACAAATCTAATACCGAATTCAGTCTGCACCTCATTTGCCACTGGGATGGTTAAATCCAACTTTAACTCTCATACAAGTAAGAAACCCGATCATGTTCTCTGTCATCTCTAAGTTCAGTCACTCTTATGAGAATCTCGATGTAATCTTAGCGACATGTATACTATGTGACTCTAAACTAACTACAAGTTGGAGTTTTCTTATTCACTATTTTACACAAAATTTGAAAATTTCATGAAAAATTTACAATGCAAATGCTTAACCACTCCCCCACACTTAAACTTTACATTGTCCTCAATGTAAATTGAGTCATCCAAAGTAAGTCAAGGTGGGAAATCCTACATGATAATGTGAAAAGAAATCAGAAAAAATAAATATAAGACAATAAAAAGCTAAAAAAACAAGACAAAAAAATAAAAATAAGACAAGAAATACTCATCCTATGGGTTGCCTCCCATTTAGCGCTTGGTTTAAAGTCGTCAGCCCGACTATCTCCTTGCTTTCTATGCCTCCTCCAGAGGGAGTGCATCCACAAAGTTAGCTCCTTCCACCACTTCGGAAGTGAAATTCTCATAATATGGTTTCAACCGGTGCCCATTAACATTAAGTTCCTTGCATGTAGCTATGCTCCGAATTTCTACTGCACCATGAGAAAACACATTAGTAACAATAAAAGGTATGATCCAACGTGACCTTAATTTACCCGGAAATAAATGCAAACGAGAATTAAACAAAAGCACTTTCTTCCCAACACAAAATTGTTTTCTAGAAGTCATATTATCATGAAAGGCCTTTGTTTTCTCATTGTAAATGCGCGAGCTTTCAAATGCATCATTGCGAAGCTCCTCTAGCCCTTGGATTTGTAACTTACTTTGCTTTCCAGCCCCATCCATCTCCATATTGCATTTCTTAATAGCCCAAAACGCCTTATGCTCAATTTCAACGGGTAAATGACAAGGTTTACCATACACAAGCCTAAAGGGAGACATCCCGATAGGTGTCTTGTATGCGGTTCTATAATCCCACAAAGCATCATTAAGTCGCATGCTCCAATCTTTCTTTGTTGGGTTCACCTTCTTCTCTAGAATGGATTTCACCTCCCGGTTGGAAACCTCGGCTTGTCCATTTGTTTGGGGATGATAAGGTGTTGCAATCTTGTGCGACACATTGTACTTCTTCAACAAGGTTTGTAAGATCCTGTTTTTGAAGTGAGAACCCCCATCGCTAATTATGGATCTTGGAATTCCAAACCTTGCAAAGATATTAGCTTGCACAAAATCTGAAACCACTTTAGAATCATTAGTCGGGGTGGCCTTAGCTTCCACCCATTTCGAGACATAATCAACAACAAGTAAGATATAAAAATTCCCATGAGAGTTGACAAAAGGACCCATAAAATCAATACCCCATACATCGAAAACTTCAACAAATTGAATAAAAGTTTGTGGCATTTGATTTCGGGCACCTAGATTGCCTGTTATTTGGCACCTATCACAAGTTGTACAAAATATATATGCATCTTTAAACAAGGTTGGCCAATATAAACCGCTTTCAAGTACCTTGTAAGCGGTTCTCTTACTCCCAAAATGTCCTCCACAAGCATAGGAGTGACAAAAAGACAAGATAGAATTAAATTCAGATTCGGGAACGCACCTTCGTAATACTTGGTCGCTACTTTGTTTCCATAAGTATGGATCATACCATATGTATTGGTTCCCTAACCTCTTAAGTTTGTCCCTCTCAGCACGATACAAGTTCTTCGAGATTTGTTTAGACACCATGTAATTGACAATACCGGCATACCATGGTTGTCCAAAGGCAATTGAGAATAGTTGCTCATCCGGGAAACTTTCACGCAACTGGATAGCTTCCTTGTCCACAGCAAGACGTCTCAAGTGATCCGCAACTGTGTTCTCAATTCCTTTCTTGTCTTTGATTTCAATATCAAACTCTTGCAAGAGTAAGATCCATCGTATGAGCCTCGGTTTCGCCTCTTTTTTCATAAGCAAGTACCTAAGCGCTGCATGATCAGAAAAGACAACAACTTTTGTACCACTTAGATAAGAGCGAAACTTTTCCAAAGCAAAAACAGTGTCTAACAACTCTTTTTCAGTGGTTGTGTAGTTTTGTTGGGCCTCATTTAACGTTCTAGAAGCATAATAAATAGCATGAGGTATCTTCCCCACACGTTGCCCAAGCACCGCACCAACCGCATAATCACTTGCATCACACATGAGCTCAAAAGGCTTGCTCCAATCCGGTGGTTTAATGATAGGGGCTGAAATCAAAAGTTCTTTCAAACGATTGAATGCCGCCATACACTTTTCATCAAAATTAAAAACCACATCTTTTTGCAATAAGTTGCAAAGTGGTGATGCTATCTTGGAAATCCTTGATAAATCTACGATAAAAACCTGCATGACCAAGAAAAGGGCGTATCTCTCTCACCGTAGTGGGAGGGGTTAAAGCACGAATAAGGTCTATTTTAGATTTATCGACTTCCAATCCTTTAGAAGATATTATATGGCCTAAAACTATGCCATGAGTTACCATGAAATGGCACTTCTCCCAATTTAGCACAAGATTTGTTTCAACACATCGTTCAAGGATTAGTGATAAGTTGTGCAAGCAAAGGTCAAATGAATCCCCAAATACACCAAAATCGTCCATAAACACTTCGATTATGTTTTCAACATATTCTGAGAAGATACTTACCATACACCTTTGAAAGGTAGCTGGAGCATTGCATAAGAAAAAAGGTATCCTTCTATAAGCAAAAGTACCGAAAGGACAAGTGAAAGTGGTTTTCTCTTGATCCTCCGGCGATATCATAATCTGATTGTAACCTGAATAGCCATCAAGGAAGCAATAGTAAGAATGTCCAGCTAAACGTTCAAGCATTTGATCAATAAAAGGCAATGAAAAATGATCCTTCCTAGTGGTGGCATTCAATTTCATGTAATCAATACAAACCCTCCAACCGGTTTGCACACGAGTTGGGACAAGTTCGTTCTTATCATTCTCCACCACCGCCACACCTGATTTCTTTGGTACTACTTGTACCGGGCTCACCCACTTGTTATCGGATATGGGGTAGATAACACCCACGTCCAAAATCTTTAGTATCTCCTTTTTCACAACTTCCATCATGGGAGGGTTAAAACGACGTTGCGCTTCCCTTGTAGGCTTTGCATCGTCCTCCAAACGGATTTTGTGCATACACACGGCAGGGCTTATACCCTTGATATCAGTAATTGTCCATCCTATGACCGTCTTGTACTTCCTTAGCACCCTTAGAAGTTTTTGCTCCTGTAATTCACTAAGCTTGTTAGAAACAATCACAGGTAAATCTTTCTTGTCACCCAAGTACAAGTACTTTAGGTGATCGGGAAGAGGTTTCAATTCTAACTTTGGAGATTTAACAATTGAAGGTACAATCTTTTCATCACTGCATGGTAAAGAAATAAAAGAAATATTATGAGTTTCTGGGCATCCTTGTAGTGAATTAAGATCACCAAGGGATTCCTTGACTTCATTACCACACTCTACACCATATTCCATGGATGTAGTTAAAAAGGTTCCCAAAGCATCATCACCATTAAATTCAAATACTTGTTGTGCCCAATGTATCCATAACATCAATGGGGAAACAAGAGTGGACATCACTAGGATATCTCATCGTCTCGAAAATGTTGAAACGTATTGTTTCTCCATCAAACTCCATAGTTAGCGTTCATTTATCTACATCAATAATGGTTTTCGCCGTTTTCATGAAGGGACGCCAAGTAGCAATGGAAGAGACGAGTCCGGTGAGCCTTCATTCATCTCTAACACACAAAAGTCAGCTGGAAATACTAACTGATTAACCTGCACAAGAACATCCTCAACAATACCCATTGGGTAGACATTAGAACAATCGGCTAATTGCAATACGATTCCAACCTTTTTAAGAGGACCTAACTCAAGTGAATTGTACATAGATGCAGGCATAACATTAACGGATGCACCTAAATCCAACATAGATTTGTTAAATGTGGTGTTACCAATTGTGACTGGAATGTCAAAGCTACCGTGATCCTTACATTTCAGTGGGAGTTTGTGTTGTAAGATTGCCGAAGCATTCTCCCCCACACTTAACACTTCATTACCTTTGAGCCTTTGTTTATTGGTACACAAGTCCTTCAACACTTTCGCATACTTGGGAACTTGCTTGATAGCATCAATGAGTGGTATTTTCACATGAATCTTCTTTAGAACGTCTAAAATCTCCTTTTCTAGTTCCGCCTTCTTAGAACTTTCAAATCTGCGAGGAAAAGGTAAAGGAGGAACATAAGTAGAAACCGGAGTTTCAGAGTTAGGAATAGGTACCTCGGGTGTTTGGGAATTTCATCCCTCTTTTCCTCCAAAACCGGCTCCTTTGGTGTTTCCACCTTCCCTGAATCAGTAACCTCGGGTTGCACAAGTTGTGTACCACTTCTCAACGTAATAGCATTGACACCCTCTTTTGGGTTGATAGGTTGAGAAGGGAGTTTCCCACTATTTTGTGCCTTCAACTTGTTTATATCAATCGCCATGGAGCCCATTTGTGTCTGCAACTCCTTGATAGCACTCTTAGTTTCTTGTTGACTTTCCTTAAACATGGTAGAATTGCCTTGCATAAAATTTTGAAGCTTTGCATCGATGTCGGAACCTTGATTTTGCATCGATTGTTGTGGTTGCTGAAATTTTTGTTGTTGCGGTTGAAATCCGCCCGAACGGTTGAATGTAGGTTGTTGAACCGCGCCTTGCTTGTTTGCATAGCTAAAGTTGGGGTGATCTCTCCATCCAGGATTGTAAGTGTTGGAGTAGGGATCATACGGTCTTTGTTGATTTGGAAAGACTGCACTAGCTTGCTCCAACTCTTCACCATATGAAGGTAAAATAACCGCAACCATCTTTTGCATCATTTGCTCCATGTTATCCATCCTTTGATCACGGTGTGATGATGACTCTGTAACTTCATGCACTCGCCTAACCATTGGTTCACCTCTTGTGTAGAATTGTTGCGAGTTCTCAGCCATACTTTCAATCAACTCGGTAGCTTGGTTCACCGTCTTGTTCACTAGAGCTCCACCACCCGCTTCATCAAGAAGATATCAATCACTTGGTTGGAGACCTTCGTAGAAGTATTGTATTATCATAGCGTCACTGAATTGGTGGTGTGGACAGCTTGCCACCAATCTCTTGTATCGCTCCCAACATTCATACAAAGATTCTCCTACGTGTTGTTTTATCCCACAAATGTCTTTGCGAATTTTAGTAGCCTTTGACGCATGAAAATACCTCTCTACAAAGAGTTTCTTCAACCCGTTCCATGTAGTGACACTTCCGGATGGTAAATAATACAACCATTCCTTAGCATTGTCCGCCAAAGAAAACGGAAAAGCTTTCAACATTGCTCCATCCGCATTAGTCTCTGGTGGAAGCATAGCCATGATAACGTTGTGGAAATCCATGAGATGCTTGTTTGGATCTTCATTCGCCATGCCATGAAACTTCGGTAACTCTCTAATCAACCCCGGCTTGATCTCGAAGGTTTAGTTTGTCTCAATACACCACCGTTGTGTTTCAAGCCTATGAGAAGCCAAATCCTTGAGTGTACGATTTGCATCACCCATTGCTTCTTCTTATTCTTCTTCAACTAGTGGTTCTTCTACAAATGGAACATCTTGTTCTTCTTCTAGTTGTAATTCTTCTTCCACTTCTAACTCTTGTTCTTCCGTCGTGTCTTGATTTGGTTGGAGTATTGTGCCTCTTCGAGTAGCTATCCCGCTCCTTGGATAGTTCCAATCTTTAGAAGCTAGGGATTAGGTACCTGAAAACAATTCTCGCAAACAAGTGAGAAACAAGACAAGAAAACAAAAAACAAATATGAAAGCAGAAATGATGATAAGAAACTAAAAACTTAATAACAAGTCGTATGCCTCCTCGACAGCGGCGCCAAAATTTGATCGCTGTCGTATGTGTCAAAAATAATTTCACTTTCTCAATCTACTAAATATAAATATAGTATGTGGTAAGAAAGAGTTCGTTCCCACAGAGAGGTTTTTTGCTGTTATAAAATCTCAGTTTCTTAGTAACCAAAGGGGGATTTTTGTTTTTATCTAAGCAATAAAAGTAATTGAAAGTAATAAAATAATTCGAATAATCAATAAAATAAGATATTGGCCGGCTAAAGTATTTGAGGTGACCGGCAAAGTCCACCCGGTCACCGGTCAGTCAATCGAGTCAACTTAGTCAAATTCACCGAGTCAAACCGGGTCACATGAGTCAGGTGGTCTAGTCAGACCTGAGTCAGAGTCTAACAAGCCTGACTGGTCTAACTGGTCAGGGCCTAAGCCATTTTGCAGGCCATCTTGCCAGGCCAACAACTGTTGCACCATAGTGATGCATTACTGCTTCAGCTCCTGCACTGGTTCAAACTCAACCCATTTTAATCACCATAGCTTGCTTCCATCTCAACTGCAATCCCAACAGTTCACCTACAATTTCTCCATTCATAACAACAGCTACAATTCATTCCTCATCTGCTCAATTGCACCACTGGAGTAACACTCCACCTGCCATCTCCCATTGATTCGATCTTGGCAACAACATCTGTAGCTTCACATCAGTTTTAACCATTTTGTAACTTCAGTTTCGACTCCATTCCATTCTTCTTGTTCCACCAGAACTGCATTGCACTTCAGCCTGTAGCTCAATTTCATCCCCATTTCAGCTCAGCTTCAAACTCCCATCTGTTTCTACTCAGCTGCAACAACTTGAACTGCATTCAACCCTCATGCTTCCTCTCCTCTGTGACGACTACCAAATTGCAGCTGAACATGCCTGTGAAGTCATTCCGTGTACCCTAGGCATACATCTAAACCAGTACTTCCATATGTTCTCATCATCTCAGCCATCAAACGACATCACCTACAATTTCAGCTCACAACTTCAAACACCAACAACACTTATATGTTCCTCATCACCAGCTTCACTAACCCCAAGCACAAACAACCTGAGCAGCAACTCCACTTCTAATGCACTCAGCTACCAACTGCAATATTAACTCCTAATATACGTCTAACTGAGCATTAATAGTCGCTTCGTCACCACTAACTCAGCATCTGCAGCTTCATCCTTCAGGTATCAGTTAACTCAGTTGATTCTTGAGCCATTTCTCTGCTATACTCAGAACCCCATCTTGCCTTCGAACTTCAACTGCTCGTTACTTCAGCAATCTCCAGTTTCAGTCACAATCCCTTGTAAACTCAGCTTCTATCAGACCCACTTCTCCTTATCAGTCTCTCTTAGCATCAACTGCCTAACCATCTTCATTAGCAAATCAACACACACAGCTTCCCCAGTTCAGCTGCATTGCAACACAGCACAACCAACATAGGCAAAAATCTCAACTTCAAAACCCATTGTCTCAGCACCACAATCCCTGCTCTCGACTGCACATGCCACCTTCCAGTTTCCTGCAATCACTAGACCTGCAAATATGTAGTACCTAACATACATCTAGGTGAGTTCTTTTTTCTCATTCTTCTTAAACCTGAACTGCAACTTAACATCATCACAACTTCACCACCTGAGACAACAACATCACCATCAGTTCACTGTAGTAACACCAACTTCATGTATCTTTCTCAGCCCACCAAACTCCAACAGCAACACAATCAACATTTATTCAACCATCACCAGTTACTGCACCTGCAAGCCAACAACAACTTTATTCTCATCCATCTCAGGCACCAAATCCATCTTCCTGTCACCTGAATCCACCTCAAGAAACAAACCCCTCTTTGAATCAATCTCTGCAAGACAGGAACCAACAACATACAACCCTAGTTTTCTAATTTCTTCTCCCAGCCATTCACCCATGAATCTATTGAGACTTGAATCAGAGTTGAACCCATTGTCTCTTGATCATTACAGATCTCAAGCGTTGTTAATTTCTCTATTCAACTCAAACACTGCAAAACCCTTCTTTTATTGATTCTTCAATCTGAGAACATCACCAAACCTTCTCAGATTCAATTGACAACAAATCTTCTTCTTAATCTTCTCTGAATTCAAGAAACACTAGAAATACCTCTGCCTGGTTCAATTGATCTCCAGCAGAGCCAATATTCTCTCAATTTCGGATTCATCTCTCAAATCTCAATTTTCTCTTACAGCAGCAGCCGTAACTCCTCTCTGAAATTCATACCAAATGGTTGGGAGAGATACTACCCTTGACTTTAGGGTTATGGTAATGATAAAAATTACTTCAAGCACCCAGACTCGGATAAGGCTATGCAATTGTCACTTGGACTGTCAGTTTCGTAGAACTGACTGCCTATTCGATCTCTTACTCAACTGTCAGTTTTGGGGAACTGACTGTTGATTCTTCCGCTTCTTTGCTGCGCACTCAGTTGGCTCCAAACATCATTTGCAAGTGCATCGAGCTTTTTGCCGTTTAGGATCCAAATGGACGTTTTCTCCTTCTTTTGCTCATAATGACTCCATTGCACCTGATAAATCAAAAATGAACATAAGATACATATTTTACAAGAGAAATGGCAAAGAAAGCATAAACAATAGATATAAAATTAGGTGTTTACAACACCTATCAATGATAAATAAGTTCTAATTAAAATATTCAAAAGACTTCTAAGGGGGTGATTTCTTACTAATGGTAGGTCAGGTCAACGGTCAAAGTCCGGTCAACGGTCAATGTTGACTAAGTTTGACTCCGATTTTCCAAGAGCAATATCTTCCTCGTCTGGTATCCAATTGAAGTGCCCGAATAGTCCATTTCTCACAACGTTTTCAAGATTTACTTAATCGTGCTAGTTTCATCACCACATTATTGTTGGATTATTTATATTAATTAATATTTATATTCGATTAATCGAGTGATTAGCAGCTAAATCGTCTCTTGACCGGTTTAGTAGCGTTGACGTGCTTACGAGTACTTTACAGCTCTGACTGCAAGAATCCTCCTGCCGTCTCGTGTATGATTTTGAATAGATAAACTCATTCCAGTGAGATCAGTGGTATTATTATAGTTAGCATAATAAAAGAAAGTTGGTAAATTGTTCATTATGGTTTGTTTCTTGGGAGAGGTTTTTTGGTCTGACTTAGACTTGTTCTTGCAAGAATTGTTCAAAGTGAGGTGGTTAATGATCTGATTATCCGTAAGGGGTTTTGTTTTGGAAGATTACTTCACATCTTGCCTTCCAAACAAACCAACAAATAGTGGCACATGTCTCAGCCCAGCTTCCCCAGTCAGAGGGTCATTTATTTCTTTGAAACCAGTTTTTGCACCAATCATAAATGTAGTTAACAGTTGTGAAAGGGGGGGGGGGGTCAAAATACACCACCAATTCTTTCTTAGGTAATCTTTATGGAAAAACTCAATACGACTCCGAGAGTTCAAGGAATGATATCTGGCGTTATATATCTCTCTCTTGCGATTAGAACATTTACAGAATCAAATCCGTGAACCTAATCAAAAAAAGATTACTTGGACGGTCCAAAGACCAATGTCCAAGAATCAATCAAGTCGTATCCAACAAACTAGGTCGGACGTATCTACTATGATTGATCAACGCATAACCTGTGATATTTCAATTATAAAGATAAAAAATATAATGCGGAAAAATAAATAACAAAGACACCAGAATTTTTGTTAACAAGGAAACCGCAAATGCAGAAAAACCCCGGGACCTAGTCCAGATTGAACACCAAACTGTATTAAGCCGCTACAGACACCAACCTACTACCAATTAACTTCGGACTGGAATGTAGTTGAGCCCTAAAAGGTATCCCACCGATTAAGGTACATTCGCCTCCTTACGCCTCTTGAATCCCAGCAGGACTCCGCGCAATTGGTTCCCTTAGCTGACGTCACACTAACTAAAAGGTGCTTCAACTCAATTGAAGACTTTAAACCAAATTTGCCTCCCACAAATTAATCTTATATATGATTTCCTTTTACAATCAAAAAAGTTTGGTCAAAAGTGATGGAAATTTATAGCAATATACAAAGTCTAGCTAACCTCAAAATCCGGACTTATGCAACCCGAAGTACAACCTAGATTATTATTCACCCCACAAGTATAAAACTTGTGGAATCAACAAAGTTTGAGACGAAGAGAACTTTGCTGATTTCTATCTATCTTTATCGAGTGAGCAGCTCAGCAATCAATCAAGATCAGGATACTCGAGTTATCAAGGAATGATAATTGGACTGGCTTCACAAATCCCTATGACGTCTTTGTAGTCGCTAAACCCTAAAAGGGTTAGGAAGAGGACAACTCTAGTTACAACTAGGACCCACCAAAAAGTAGTGTTGGGATTCAAAGATCTCAGTTGCTTGAAGTTCCCCTTTTATAGACATTCAAAGCATAGGTTGCTTTAGGTTTAAGCTAAGTTAGCTTTGGAACCAAACAAACAATATCCACCGTCAGATGGATCTTTGAATCTGATTTACATAAATAAGATATACACTCTGGTTAGGTGAAACCATAACTGACCGTGTACAAAGACTATGCTCAAGGTGGTTAGCCGAAACTAGCCGATTTGAACTTAAAAGTTTAATATTCATTTTCATGAACACTTAAGACATTAACCTTGAGTCACAATCATGTGATTAAATAAGTCTAGTGTTTTAGAAAATTAATCAAATGTTAATTATCTCGTAGAAATAATTTAATCGCACTTGAAAATAATCGACATGGTTAGTAGGTGTACAAAGTACAAATACCATAGCCGCTCGTGAGTCAGTTCAGTCACAGTTATTAGAGCACTGCTCGGTCGAACTCGCAAGCGTTGTTATCTCAAGCTTGTTTGTCAAGTTTAGGTGATCGAAACTATAATTTTTGATTTCTAGTCTCGGATAGAATGTGTCGGATTAGGATAGAATGTGTAGTTGAGCTTTAGACTTCACCGCGTTCATCGATTGAAGACGAAGATCTACTGAGGAGAGCTTGGAGGAACTTCATCAACAAAAGGTATGTGGAGACGAAAACTTATTTATTACTCAGAATTCTATTCTATTCTATCTCCTATTGAGACTAAGTCGTATAACTAAATAGATTTTTACATTATACACATTTGATATTTCGAGCTGAGTTTAACTCGCTTATATCTTTCTCGAAATATGTGTTGAAAAGTTTTTTGTTTTAACTACGTTCATCATTATTCTTGACGAGTTTAGTTGGAAACGATTTATTTGTTGGAAACTAAACAATGAGTCAAAAGATGATCATGTGAAAATTGCGTTGGAACATCTTACATGATTTGTGTGAGACAGTCATTTGATGTAGACTCGGAATGTTTCGTGTTGATCATTCGATCACTTGAAAATTACTTATAAGCTAATAGTTTGTGTGAGACAGCTATTTTCGTCTTCTAAGGATGTTTCAATGATTGAAATGGTAGTTTAGAACAAATAACCATTTGTCTAGATATAGCACAATATACAACCAGTATGCAAACTGTCATTGTATGATTCATGTCCGGGAACCAAGCTTGCGTACCAGTATGAGAACAGTTTTCACTGTCAAATTTCAGGAACCAAGTTCGCATACCCGTATGCGAACGGTTTCACCTGAGTTGCGGTCCAGAACGACAGTATGCGTACCCGTTTGCGAACTGTCGGACGTAACCAAAGGAACTCTAGCTTGCGTACGCGTTTGCTAACTGAGTTGGTTTAAGTTCTAAAATCGGTTAAGTATGCTTTCATACTCATGAACAAATATATTTATATGGAATGCAATCTTTGCAAACCGTGGCTAAAATGTTCATGAATTGATTCTCTTGATTCAATCCAATTTTGTTTCAATTGTGTCTTGTATAAACAATTAGATTTTAGATTATAAATAATTGAACAACTCTTTGAGTAAAACAATTAGATTCATTTGATTATCATTTGATCTAGAAGTGTTAGATGAATGTGGTTAATACAAAAGTATTCATATGGCTAACTTCGGTTAACTGCTATTGAGCCAACCCAATATATACGTTTAGGTACGATTACCCATATCGAAATGAAGGTATATTTCATTTGTGTGTAATAAGCTAAGACCATCTAACTGTGGAGAGATATTGCTTTGGTTTTAAGCAAACTTAGCTTGAATGTTAAATCATTTTTTCATCTAACGGTGAATATTGATTGCTTTGTTACAAAGCTATCAAACCCTGATTTGAAGATTATATAAGGGAGAACTCTAGCAACTGAGAAACCTAATCCCCACACCTCATGTGTGATACTAGTTGCGTACTAGAGTCGATTCTCCTTTAACCTAGGTTTTTCCTAAAACCATTATGGGTTAATGACTTGAAGACTTCATTGGGATTCTGAAACCAGACCCAACTATTTTCTCTATAGTTGCGTGTTATGATCTTACTTGTTCTATCGTATTGAGTATTATCTTCTCTAAGATTTGCTCGTATTGAGTACTATCGTATTAAGTATTATCTCCTATAGGTAAGATATAAAAAGTAATCACAAAGCTCTTCGTCTTATACTTTGTGATTCCACAATAACTTGTTCTACTACCATATAGTTAAGTCATTGTCAGGTGATTGATATTTCTAGGCTGTTCTTCAGGAATATAAGACCGGATTATCAATTGGTTCCTGTTCACCTTGATTTATCAAAAGACGAAATAAAAATTCCTAGGTACTTCTGTAGAAGACAGATTTATCTCTCAGAATAGACTTATCTGTGTGAGACAGATTTGTTTATAAAGTCTTCGACTTTGGGTCGTAGCAACTCTTAGTTGTGGGTAAGATCATCTAAGGGAATCAAGTGCGTAGAGTCCTGCTAGGATTCAGAGGTGTAAGAAACGCGACTGTACCTTAATTGGTGTGAGACTTGGTTAGGGCTCAACTACATTCCAGTCTAAAGTTAACTTGTAGTAGGATAGTGTCTGTAGCGCCTTAATACAGTGTGGTGTTCAAATATGGACTAGGTCCCGGGGTTTCTCTGCATTTGTGGTTTCCTCGTTAACAAAACTTCTAGAGTGTGTTATTTATTTTCAGCATTATATTTGTTTATATAATTAAAATATCACAGGTTGTGCGTAGTTCAATCAATTGTTAAATCCAACCTTTGGTTGTTGATTGAAATTGATTGACACTTGAACATTGGCCTTTGGTACCATTCAAGTTGTTTCTCATTATAATCAGGCTCACGGATTCTATCTGTTTGATTTGCTGATTAATTTGAGAAACAGAGATATAACTCTTGGATATATTTCCTTGATTGAGTTTGACTGTCTAGTTGATTCTCTTGGGTTTATATTGGAGTTAGTCCATACAGATTGCCGAACGAAATATTGGGTGTAGTTGTTAGACCCCCGCCTTTTCAATTGGTGTCAGAGCAGGCAAACACGTTAAAGACCTCATATGTCTGTGTTTGTAGCAATCTGATTATGTGGATAAAAAATTATCTCAATCTAACATACAAAGAAATGCCTTCAAAAGATTTTTATTTTGTCAAATGGCTTGGGCTTACCTCAAAGGATAACTCCTTAGTGGATTCTTCCGAATCCCGAGGTAGAAAGTTTGTGCTATCAAACTCTATAACATTCCCTCTAATGTGACAGTTGACACTATGTCAGAATATGAGATGAAGCTCACAAGAACCTTAAAAAAGGCTGCTAAGATTTTTGATGTTCAAGTGTCTAAAGTTAGTTCGCTTGAAAATAAAATCACCCAACTTACTGATGAACTTGAGAAGTGTCTTGATAGAGAACGTGAACTCTATAGTATTATTGGGTCCTTTTCTAACAATATTGAAAATCTTGTTCAAGAAACTACTCTACAGCGCGAAAAGATTAGTATGCTTGAAGATACTGTTAAAGAAGACTCAATTAGAGAAGAACGTTTAATCAAAACTCATTCATCAGAATCGAATAGTTTTCGTGTTGAAAAGGACAAACTTGTTGCATCTCTTTCACTCTCCCAGGAACAGTACAACTCCTTGAAAAGGGAAAACTCTGTTTTGATAACTGAACTTTCTTTATTACCTGTCTCTAATACACATGAGGTATTACCTAGCATGGAGAAATTTTCTTCTAAGGAATTTTCTGCTAAGAAACAGTTAGGTGACTTATAGAATTCCAAAAAGGCTATGAATCTGAAACCAAATGTCTCTAAAGTTTCTTATCCACGGACCTATTCATTCCGTGGGAAAATAAATCACAAGTTTTTCTAGAAAGAAATAGATTTCTGATCTTCAAAATATACTTCTTTTTACTGTTGACAGAGTAAATTGTATGACGACATCTACAACGGATTTCTTTCCTGCAGAAAACCAGAACTCTCATGCACCAGGTTTCCAAGGTCACTCTTCTAAAAATGTAACACCCCGTGTTTTTAGAATGGCGCATGCTAAAAGATGTGCCATGGCCTGAGATGAAGCTTCATCTCAAGCTTCGTTGCATGTTAAGAGGAACATTGGCCTAGAGCCCATATTGTATCAAATGATGCATTTGGCCAATTGGGTGGCTGGCCTAGAACAAAGTAGCGCCAAAATGGCACAGTACACAGGTCATTGGTCTATAACCAATATCGCACCACATGGGTGCAACAGGCCAGAGCAGGCTGGCCTTAGAAACGGAACAACCAACATGGCTGCACATCGGGTTGGCAACGTACAATCAACATGGCTGAATATAGGGTTGGCAGCGGACGGCCAACATGGCTGGAGAATGGGTTGGAAGCAGACATCCAACATGGCTGAACATCGGGTTGGCAGTGGACATCCAACATGGATGGAGATTAGGTTGGCAGCATACGACCAACATGGCTGAACATCGGGTTGGCAGCGTACGACCAACATGGCTGGAGATTGGGTTGGCAGCAGACAGCCAACATGGCTGAACATCGGGTTGGCAGTGGACAACCAACATGGCTTGAGATTGGGTTGACAGCAGACGTCCAACATGGCTGAACATCGGGTTGGCAGTGGAAAACTTTTACAGTGTTGAAAGTGACGCACAATGATTACGCGTTACAGAGTTGCAGGCCAAGTCAGAGTCCCGCCGTAATGGTGCAATGCGAAGCCGTAATAGCGCAACACAAGTTATAATAGTGCAACGCAAGCCATAATAGCGGTGTTACTGTATAGACTAGAAAGTGCCGGGAATGGCATAAACCCAAAGGGCCAATAAAGTGCAAGTGCAACACTACATTGTAAATACATTTGGCTAAGGAATGAAGCTTATTGGCCGACACAATGAAGCTTGATTGAGGAAAGGCAAGATATGGCCAAAGTAACAGATGCAACATGCGATGTTGGCGTAGATGCATATCCATGGAATTGAGTTGGCCCAAACTCAAGGATGATGCAAGAAGAGTGGAATAGACTAAGAGTTAGTCTATGCATTAGTTCAAGGCAGGGCCAAAGTTTGAACAGTGCAAACAAGTTGGCAATGCAAGAGTTGCATTGTTGTTGTCAAGCTAATTGGCGTAGTGAAGCATAAATGGCGCATGAGTAACTAGAGTGAGCTTAAGGAGCTGGACCAGGTGTTTGAAGCTTAAGAATTGTTTGTGCATGAGTTTAGAATGATAAGCATGCAGGTCCAAGAGGGATGGACGTTGGCGCAAGCCAGAATCCAGTATGCCGAAACAAGTGGCGCAATACGGCTCAAGTGACGGTTGCAAGTCAGTTACGAGTTTCACAAGCATGCCAATGATGCGTGATAAAGAGGAGCGGTTATAAATAAGTTTATAAGCGTGGGAGAAGTGTTTTAACTGCTAGAGAACAGGTGTTGGACGATTGGCATGAGTTAAAGGAGAACTGGCCAGTTGGCACAGTTGTTGGCGGTTACAGAACTGCTCTATAGGACAGATGGTTGTCCCATGCATGTGTAACGGTTATGCACAGTTTGTCCAAGTAAATATGTTGTATAAATAGTCCTAAGGCTGGGAAAATTCGGCAGGCTTGCTAAGGAGAACATATGTGAGAGTGAGTATGCATATGTGAGTGAATATGAGAGTTTTTGTAAGACTAAGGCTTGGTTCAAAGGTGAACAAGTCTGTGTAAGTCCCCAAGTGGAAAAGTTTTGTATTTCTTCCCTTTGATGCAATAAAAAGAGTTGATCGTGTCATGTTCTAAGTGTTCTTGGTTGGATGATTGTTGTTGGTAAAGTATGGCATGCATTGAATGTATTATGGGGTGAATTTGATGATTTTAAGTGAAGAGAAAGAAGGCTAAAGACTTCCGCTGGTAAACCTGAAGAGTTAGCTGTTTGTATTGGTACAAACTTATAAGGCTGGAGTGCAATTGGGTGAAGCTATTCACAGAACCTTTTGTACTATCGGGTTACACTTTCGTTGAAAATTGATGGGGCATTTGAAGGTGTGACAGTACGGGCATCAGAGCTGTGTTTGGTACACAGTTCGAGTGTATTTGTTGGATAATACACTAGAAATTCTTTCCCTCTCAAACTAATTTCCTGTGAGCAAGTAAGTGGCGTGTTATTTTCAGAGTATTGCATTAGAAATGAGTTCTAATGGCATGATGATCGAAGAAGAACTACCGGGTACGTTCGATCAACTTGAAGAATATGGTGATCTTGGTGATATAACCATTGATTTCAGTGCAGATGGCATTGATATCCCTCTTATTTCTGAAGATAAAGGCAGGCTAGGCATACTTGAAGGAGGAACATCAGAATGGTTAAAAGAATTTGACGAAAGGGTAGATGCAGTCGAGGACAAGGTGTCTGATGCAACCTTGTTGAATTGCGAAACCAATGCTGAAGTGACTGAATTGAAGGTGAAATTCAGTGACACAAAGACCATACTAACAAGCCATGCGAAGCAAATGCAGAGGAAGTGGCAAGCATTCGTGGGTTAATCAGAAACGGCATGTTTGTAGGGGCAAATGTGCATGGAGAAATCTCAAGTCGAGACTCCGAGCCAAGAATTTACGCAGGTTCCAGAAATGCTAGAGAAATTGAGAATATCTTGTATGACGTTGAGGCATACTTTCAAGCGAATGGAACTGGGAAAGGAATAAAAGTAACAATCGCAGGCAATTACCTTGGTAGTGATGCAAAGGTTTGGTGGAGAACTATGCTGCAAGAAGATGAAGCTGTTGGTTATGCCAATCCTATGTCTTGGAATGACATGAAAGATGGACTGAGATGTCAGTTCTGGCCGAGCAATGGTGCTTGGTATGCAAGAGAAATTTTATGTAGGCTACAAATGACGGTTACACCACAGGCCTATGCTGAACACTTCTTTGCATTGGTGCAAGAGACGCGTGGTATGAGTGAAGAAGATCAGATGTTCCAATTTATGGCTGGCGCAAGTTCAAGTGTGATTGCTGAACTTAAGAAGCGCAAAGTGCAGAGTATCCAGATGGCTATGTAGACGGTAAGAGAGCTTGCCAATATCACAACGACTGAAGATGTGCAAAGATGCGAAGGAAAAGCCAAAGGGAAGGAAAAATCTGTTGGCAGTAAGCGTAAGCATGAACCTAAGGAAGAGGAACTACTCCCTTCAGCCAGGAAGTATAGGGGATGTTTCATTTGAAAAGGTTTGCATTTCTCTAGAAGCTGTCCACTCAAGGCGCAACTCAAAGCATCAGTTGGGGATGATTATGGGGATCATTCCAGCAAGACTCGTGAAGGAAGAAGTGAAGGTTCAAGGAAGAGACCTCGTAACGAGATTGTCGCTCACTTCGACAAAAGAAACTAAGCTAAAAACAAGTAAATGTTGTTGTCTCCATTGGCAGTACTTTGATTCCAAAACAAGAGTGTTTTTGGCCTTGTTTGGTGTAGCTTGAGTTGTTGGTTGTTGCAAACTCTGTGTGTAGAGTTTGGTTGTACAAACTTTTATTTGTGTCTTCAAGTTTGTATATACTTTGCTTTGGTGTAAGCAAGTTGCTTTGTTAATGAAGTTTTAGCTTTCCAAAAGTGGATCAATCATGTAATGGTACATGGTATTGTCATGTAAGAGCAGTAATGAATGAAGGTGTTTTCGTTTATAAATTCTTGCCTCTTTATTTACGATGTAAAGCTAGTTCATTGGGGAGATGCTGCAAGTATCATACTAAGCCTAACGTATGCAATGAAAAGACGAGTTGAAAGCTAATAAGCAAAGCATAGGACAAGGGTCCTAGTTGATGTAGAAGTGATGTTGCTGTTTGGGGATTGCAAAATGGCACAACGACAGATGGGCGGCGACAGTGCAAGCAATACAACAAGTTGGAAAATCACATTATCAGCAAGCATAAGTTGGGTGGAACTCATGGCCTTAGATAAAGACACACACTTTCCATGCAAGTAGCGATGCAGTTCAAAGAAGTATTTGGAGGCATATTGGCTTTGGAGGCATGGCATATGGACAGATAAAGGGTTAGCTAATGATACGTCCAAGAGATAGTTAGTCACAGTTTTAAATGGGCTGTGCGACTCAATAATTTTGCCGCATGGAAGTTGAGCAAAGAAAACTTGTCATTCGAGTACGGGTATGCAACATGGTATAAGTATAAAGAATTTATACTTGATGGCCACATTCAGAGAAACGAGTTCTTGAATGAAGTTTACATAATCAGAGTTTGGCAAGGCATGAAGTATGAAATACGGGTGTCTTATGCAATGACAACCCTTATTTACTTTGTGACGTGATTGATCAGGATCGCGGAGAACAACATTTCAAGGGCGGGTTGTCAGCAAAATTGATTGAAAATGAGGCCAAGTCGTTTATAATTCCTTATCATGTTGAGTATGATAAAAGGCGAAGTCGGAAGACGATGGCAATGATCATATTAATCAAGTTGGGAAGAATCATTCAGTACGTACACTTAGGCGTAAATGATTCAAGACGAAATTCAAGCTAAAGGGAGTTGGCTAAAAAAGAATTTCAAGTTTGCATTTGGGTATTGATACATGATTTGAGTAGCAGCGTAAGCGTAGTGCACGACGCCGAGAAGTGGCTCAAGTATATGAGATCAATGGAAAAGTAGTAAGCTGAGTGATGGCATTTGGTACTAGGCATAAAAGTTTTGGCAAGAAGGAAGGCCAAATAAGTTTATTGAATTCTGAGAGTGGCTCAGAAGTGTACAAGGCCTAAGAACAAGTATATCAGGTATACTTGGTTGCGTTCAACGAGGGCGTTGAACGGATTAGGTGGGGGATGTTTATTACGGTGCTGCAAGTGATGCATAATGATTACACGTTACAGAGTTGCAGGCCAATTCAGAGTCCCGCCGTAATGGTGCAATGCGAAGCCATAATAACGCAACACAAGCTATAATAGTGCAACGCAAGCCATAATAGCGGTATT
This sequence comes from Papaver somniferum, assembly GCF_003573695.1. NCBI lineage: Eukaryota > Viridiplantae > Streptophyta > Magnoliopsida > Ranunculales > Papaveraceae > Papaver > Papaver somniferum. The sequence goes on from NC_039366.1 coordinate 62,017,074, forward strand.
ACTGTATAGACTGGCAAGTTCCGGGAATGGCATAAACCCACAGGGCCAATGAAGTGCAAGTGCAGCACTACATTGTAAATACATTTGGCTAAGGAATGAAGCTTATTGGCCGACACAATGAAGCTTCATTGAGGAAAGGCAAGATATGGCCAAAGTGACAGATGCAACATGCGATGTTGGCATAGATGCATATCCATGGAATTGAGTTGGCCCAAACTCAAGGATGATGCAAGAAGAGTGGAATAAACTAAGAGTTAGTCTATGCATTAGTTCAAGGCAGGGCCAAAGTTTGAACAGTGCAAACAAGTTGGCAATGCAAGAGTTGCATTGTTGTTGTCAAGCTAATTGGCGTAGTGAAGCATAAATGGCGCATGAGTAACTAGAGTGAGATTAATGAGCTGGCCCCGGTGTTTGAAGCTTAAGAATTGTCTGTGCATGAGTTTAGAATGATAAGCATGCAGGGCCAATAGGGCTGGACGTTGGCGCAAGGCAGAATCCAGTATGCCAAAACAAGTGGCGCAATACGGCTCAAGTGACGGTTGCAAGTAAGTTACGAGTTTCACAAGCATGCAAATGATGCGTGATGAAGATGAGTGGTTATAAAGAAGTTTATAAGCGTGGGAGAAGAGTTCTAACTATTAGAGAACAGGTGTTGGACGATTGGCATGAGTTAAAGGAGAACTGGCCAGTTGGCACAGTTGTTGGCGGTTACAGAACTGCTCTACGGGACAGATGTCTGTACCATGCATGTGTAACGGTTATGCATGGTTTGGCCAGGTAAATCTGCAGTATAAATAATCCTAAGGCTGGGAAAATTCGGCAGGCTTGCTAAGGAGAACATATGTGAGAGTGAGTTTGCATATATGAGTGAGTAAGAGAGTTTTTGTAAGACTAAGGCTTGGTTCAAGGGTGAACAAGTCTGTGTAAGTCCCCAAGTGGGAAAGTTTTGTATTTCTTCCCTTTGATGCAATAAAAAGAGTTGATTGTGTCATGTTTAAAGTGTTCTTGGTTGGCTGATTGTTGTTGGTAAAGTATGGCATGCATTGAATGTATTATGGGGTGCATTTGATGAGTTTAAGTGAAGAGAAAGAAGGCTAAAGACTTTCGTTGGTAAACCTGAAGAGTTAGATATTTGTATTGGTACAAACTTATAAGGCTGAAGTGCAATTAGGTGAAGTTATTCACAGAACCTTTTGTGCTGTCGGGTTACACTTTCGCAGAAAATTGATGGGGCATTTGAAGGTGTGACAGTACGGGTATCAGAGCTGTGTTTGGTACACGGTTCGAGTGTATTTGTTGGATAATACACTAGCAATTCTTTCCCTCTTAAACTAATTTCCTGTGAGCAAGTAAGTGGCGTGTTATTTTCAGAGTATTGCATTAGAAATGAGTTCTAATGGCATGATGATCGAAGAAGAACTACCGGGTACGTTCGATCAACTTGAAGAATATGGTGATCTTGGTGATATAACCATTAATTTCAGTGCAGATGGCATTGATATCCCTCTTGTTTCTGAAGATAAAGGCAGGCTAGACATACTTGAAGGAGGAACATCAGAATGGTTAAAAGAATTTGACGAAAGGGTAGGTGCAGTCGAGGACAAGGTGTCTGATGCAACCTTGTTGAATTGCGAAACCAATGCTGAAGTGACTGAATTGAAGGTGCAATTCAGTGACACAAAGACCATACTAACAAGCCATGCGAAGAAAATGTCATAGGAAGTGGCAACCATTCGTGGGTTAATCAGTAACGGCATGTTTGTAGGGGAAAATGTGCATGGAGAAAGCTCAAGTCGAGACTCCGAGCCAAGAATTTACGCAGGTTCCAGAAATTCTAGAGAAATTGAGAAATTCTTGTATGACGTTGAGGCATACTTTGAAGCGAATGGAACTAAAGGAAGGACAAAAAGTAACTCTCACAGGAAATTACCTTGGTGGTGATGCAAAGGTTTGGTGGAGAACTATGATGCAAGAAGATGAAGCTGCTGGTTATGCCAATCCTATGTCTTGGAATGACATGAAAGATGGACTGACATGTCACTTCTGGCCGAGCAATGGTGCTTGGTATGCAAGAGAAAGTTTACGTAGGCTACAAATGACGAGTACACCACATGCCTATGCTGAAAACTTCTTTGCATTGGTGCAAGAGACGCTTGGTATGAGTGAAGAAGATCAGATGTTCCAATTTCTGGTTGGCGCAAGTTCAAGTGTGATTGCTGAACTTAAGAAGCGCAAAGTGCAGAGTATCCAGATGGCTATGCAGACGGTTAGAGAGCTTGCCAATAGCACAACGACTGAAGATGTTCAAAGATGCGAAGGAAAAGCCAAAGGGAAGGAAAAATCTGTTGGTAGTAAGCGTAATCATGAACCTAAGGAAGAGGAACTACTCCCTTCATCCCGGAAGTATAGGGGATGTGTCATTTGCAAAGGTTTGCACTTCACTAGAAGCTGTCCACTCAAGGCGCAACTCAAAGCATCGGTTGGGGATGATTATGGGGATCATTCCAGCAAGACTCGTGAAGGACGAAGTGAAGGTTCAAGGAAGAGACCTCGTAGCGAGATTGTCGCTCACTTCGACAAAAGAAACTAAGCTAAAAACAAGTAAGTGTTGTTGTCTCCATTGGCAGTACTTTGATGGCAAAACAAAAGTGTTTTTGGCCTTGTTTGGTGTAGCTTGAGTTGTTGTGTTGTTGCAAACTCTGTGTATAGAGTTTGGTTGTACAAACTTTTATTTGAGTCTTCAAGTTTGTATATACTTTGCTTTGGGATAAGCAATTTGCTTTGTTAATGAAGTTTTAGCTTTCCAAAAGTGGATCAATCATGTAATGGTACATGGTATTGTCATGTAAGAGCAGTAATGAATGAAGGTGTTTTCGTTTATAAATTCTTGCCTCTTTATTTACGATGTAAAGCTAGTTCATTGGGGAGATGCTGCAAGTAGCATACTAAGCCTAACGTATGCAATGAAAAGACAAGTTGAAAGCTAATAAGCAAAGCATAGGACAAGGGTCCTAGTTGATGTAGAAGTGATGTTCTTGTTTGGGGATTGCAAAATGGCATAACGGCAGATGGGCGGCGACAGTGCAAGCAATACAACAAGTTGGAAAATCACATCATCAGCAAGCATGAGTTTGGTGGAACTCATGGCCTTAGAGAAAGACACACACTTTCCATGCAAGTAGCAATGCAGTTCAAAGAAGTATTTGGAGACATATTGGCTTTGAAGGCATGGCATATGGACAGCTAAAGGGTTAGCTAATGATACGTCCAAGAGATAGTTAGTCACAGTTTTAAATGGGATGTGCGACTCAATAATTTTGCCGCATGGAAGTTGAGCAAAGAAAACTTGTCATTCGAGTACGGGTATGCAACATGGTATATGTATAAACAATTTATACTTGATGGCCACATTTATAGAAACGAGTTGTTGAATGAAGTTTACATAATCAGAGTTTGGCAAGGCATGAAGTATGGAATACGGGTGTCTTATGCAATGACAACCCTTATTTACTTTGTGACGTGATTGATCAGGATCGCGGAGAACAACAGTTCAAGGGCGGGTTGTCAGCAAAATTGATTGAAAATGAGGCCAAGTCGTTTATAAGTCCTTATCATGTTGAGTATGATAAAAGGCGAAGTCGGAAGACGATGACAATGATCATATTGATCAAGTTGGGAAGAATCATTCAGTGCGTACACTTAGGCGTAAATGATTCAAGACGAAATTCAAGCTAAAGGGAGTTGGCTAAAGAAGAATTTCAAGTTTGCATTTGGGTATTGATACATGATTTGAGTAGCAGCGTAAGCGTAGTGCACGACGCCGAGAAGTGGCTCAAGTATATGAGATCAATGGCAAAGTAGTAAGCTAAGTGATGGCATTTGGTACTAGGCATAAAAGTTTTGGCAAGAAGGAAGGCCAAATAAGTTTGTTGAATTCTGAGAGTGGCTCAGAAGTGTACAAGGCCGAAGAACAAGTATATCAGGTATACTTGGTTGCCTTGAACGAGGGCGTTGAACGGATTAGGTAGGGGAGGTGTATTACGGTGCTGCAAGTGACACACAATGATTACGCGTTACAGAGTTCCAGGCCAAGTCAGAGTCCCGTCGTAATGGTGCAACGCGAAGCCATAATTGCGCAACACAAGCTATAATAGTGCAACGCAAGCCATAATAGCGGTATTACTGTATACTGGAAAGTGCCGAGAATGGCATAAACCCACAGGGCCAATGAAGTGCAAGTGCAGCACTATATTGTAAATACATTTGGCTAAGGAATGAAGCTTATTGGCCGACACAATGAAGCTTCATTGAGGAAAGGCAAGATATGGCCAAAGTGACAGATGCAACATGCGATGTTGGCATATATGCATATCCATGGAATTGAGTTGGCCCAAACTCAAGGATGATGCAAGAAGAGTGGAGTAGACTAAGAGTTAGTCTATGCATTAGTTCAAGGCAGGGCCAAAGTTTGAACAGTGCAAACAAGTTGGCAATGCAAGTTGCATTGTTGTTGTCAAGCTAATTGGCGTAGTGAAACATAAATGGCGCATGAGTAACTAGAGTGAGCTTAAGGATCTGGCCCCGGTGTTTGAAGCTTAAGAATTGTTTGTGCATGAGTTTAGAATGATAAGCATGCAGGGCCAAGAGGGCTGGACGTTGGCGCAAGGCAGAATCCAGTATGCCAAAACAAGTAACGGTTGCAAGTCAGTTACGAGTTTCAGAAGCATGACAATGATGTGTGGTGAAGAGAAGCGGTTATAAATAAGTTTATAAGCGTGGGTGAAGAGTTCTAACTGCTAGAGAACAGGTGTTGGACGATTGGCATGAGTTATAGGAGAACTAGCCAGTTGGCATAGTTGTTGGCGGTTACAGAACTGCTCTATGGGACAGATGGATGTCCCATGCATGTGTAACGGTTATGCACGTTTTGGCCAAGTAAATCTGTTGTGTAAACAAACCTAAGGCTGGGAAAATTCGGTAGGCTTGCTAATGAGAACATATGTGAGAGTGAGTTTGCATATGTAAGTGAATGGGAGAGTTTTTGTAACACTAAGGCTTGGTTCAAGGGTGAACAAGTCTGTGTAAGTCCCCAAGTGGGCAAGTTTTGTATTTCTTCCCTTTGATGCAATAAAAAGAGTTGATTGTGTCATGTTCTAAGTGTTCTTGGTTTGCTGATTGTTGTTGGTAAACTATGGCATGCATTGAATGTATTATAGGGTGCATTTGATGAGTTTAAGTGAAGAGAAAGAAGGCTAAAGACTTCCGCTGGTAAACCTGAAGAGTTAGATGTTTGTATCGGTACAAACTTATAAGGATGAAGTGCAATTGGGTGAAGCTATTCACAGAACCTTTTGTACTGCCGGATTACACTTTCGCAGAAAATTGCTGGGGCATTTGAAGGTGTGACAACAGCCAACATGGCTGCACATCGGGTTGGCAGCAGACAGCCGTCATGGCCAGACATTGAAACTGGCATGTGACCAGAACTGAATGTACATCCATTACGACCGTACATCGCAGTTGGCCAAAATGGTAAGGTGCGGCCATCATGGCCTGGGGAGTTGATGAATGATTTTTGCTCCCCCAATTTGAGTTGTAAAAATGTCAAATTGACATATATAGGGAGGGGTAGTTGGTTGATGGTGCATATGCGGACTATGCACCAAGTAAGCTTCATGGCTTATCCAGAAGAGTATAAATGATGCCTAAGGCTCATTTATAGTTGCGTAGCCTCGCGAAGAGGACATTTGATGCTTAGGCATCGTTATGCCATATTGCGGACCAAACATGCATCACTTAGATGCATTTTGACGGAACGTCCTATACGGACTAGGCCATTACCATTATTGCTTGGCCACGGCCTCGCAAACGAGTTGGTTTTAAGTTTCTGTCCATTCGAGGATGAACTACGGTCTGTGCTTGATCCCTTTAGAGTAGGGAAGGGTACGTAGGCAGCCGCAATGAGTTGCAGCATTGCCGGTCCAGCACGTTGTCACTCATATCATCTAATGGAGGGATGATTGTGACATACTGGCCTCTCATATCATCTGGCTCGGTAGCTCGACGCAAGAGATGATTGTGGCCAAACTTGATGAGGCAAGTTGCATTCCATTCACTGGATGCTCATACTTCCTATCAAGGCGTTCGACATAGGCTAAAAACCCGAGTGTCGTGATTTAGCTCAAGAGGAGCCCATTTTGATGGGAAACGTCCCAAATATCAAGATGATCAACATGGTCACCAAAATTTAGCCAAATTCCATCGTTTAGGTCCTCAAAAGGCTGTTTTAAGAAATTTTTTGGTTTACTTAATAAACCATTCGCAGAACAAGGGTAAGTTGGAGCGGTGTGGAAGCTAATTTAGCTGCATCATGCTCCACGAGCATGCTTTCAAGAGCAAATGGTCGTGCATTTTCCTAGCCTTAAATCCCAGATCGTAGCTTCATCATGGCGCATCGGGGAAGTTACGGCCCGCGAGGCAACGCGCCAAAGGCGTAATTTTCCGGTCCGTCACAAAAAATCTCTACAGGAATCTTGTCCCTCTTAATGGTGCTGATGTACACATTCTCAGTGTTTATGAGAATAAGTCTGGTAGACCTAAGTCTAGGAGATGGAATTCTCACAATTCTAACCCGCTGGAACCAATCTCTAGAGGTTCTAGACTTAATCCTTAGAAAAATCCTTCTGATGGATACTCAAAAGGGTCCATGTTAAATTCTTCTGGAACAAGACATAATCGAATGAAGGTAAGGAATGCATCGCACAAACACTCAGAAGATAATACATTGCAAAAACACTCATAAGATATTAACAACTCCTCCCTCAAGATTTGTAGTGGGATTACTTCTCACTAGGCTACCTAGTTCTAGGTAATTTCATCCTTGTATCTAACTTGAGAGTTGCAAGGATGATAATTGCGGGATGCTCAAGTTCGTTTTATTTTTTCGTGTGATCGAATGTTTTGTGTTAATATAGTTTTCTCCATTTACAAAAGTTGAGTCATATCTTGACTCCTTGTAACTAATGGATATCTTTTATGTGCTCTAATTTAAAGCATCTTCTAAATTATTGAGCCATGAAAAGATATTAGATATTTGAAAACAAAGTGTACTTCCTTATTTTGGATCTTGTCTGATCCATTAACTTTCTCTAACTGGTCCGTGAGCGTCCGTGCCTTCTTCTGGAGAGTTTTTAGGGTTTACATAACAAGGGTTTCTTCTCTTGTTCTCGAACATATATATTATATTGGTTCTCTCCATCCCTAAATAAAAAATATATATGGAGAACTCTTCAAGACCTCAGGAATTCGTGAATCTTGATATGAAAGAAGACATTAAAGGATGCACGGTTCAAGAACTTATCTTGAAAAAGATGATTGCAAGGAAAGAGTACAACTCCTGGATTGGTGAATCTGTCAAGGATTTAATTTATTCTCTGCATTACTCAAAGGTCAAATTTGTAAATCTTCAACTGCAAATAAATCATCTCCTTGATGGTTAGACCAAAATTCTTGAGAATCAAAAGGTCTTGATACGGAACCAGAAGAAGCTCATATCTGATTACATCAAAGCCAGTCAACTTTCTCGCATTGTTGATCGGAAGGTGAATGTTCTAACTCGTGAACATGGAGTATCTACGGTTAAAAGAATCAAGGATATCGGTAATACCTTTTATGATGGTGTCATGGAGGGGTATGAAGTTATCAAAGAAGCCTGATTTTATTTTGTCTAGGAAACTTCTTATGAGAATTTATTTTTGTGTTTTAAGAAGGATAACTAGGGTTTGGAATAGTATATATTGTGATTACACATAGCTATTGCCAACGATTTTCATCTTGCAATGTTTTAGATTATTTATTTAAATTCTAAGTTATTTGGAAGATGATTTTGCAGTATTAATCGTTAATTGTTTTATATATTGCAAAATATTATGGGATATGTGTGCTTACGTCCGTGAACTATGATTATCTCATGTGTCAAAAGTTAAGTATATTATGTCTCTATGAAAATATTGATAAAAGATAGAATGAACTTTTGAATATTCCGCAGTATTGATCTTTCCCTGATCCACTTCTATGTGAAAGTACTGTATGGCTCCATAAGTTTTCTTATGTTGAGCATTTCCGATTAAATTTATCATTAAGGTCTTCTTGTGGTTAATTTATTCGAGCTTACTGGATACAAATTCATGTTTCATGTAATTTTTTAATGTCCAAAGAAATCCTTCTTTTCTCGTAAAAGTAAGGTCGATCTTGTTGTTCTCTCAAGAATGACATTTTATGGGGGAGAGTTCTTAATTAAACTTGTGTTTAATTTCCAAATCTTTGTGGGAGTGTGGTTGTGGAATACTGTAGGAGTTATCTTGTATCTTTATAAACTCCTTGATGAATACACTAAGCTTCGACTATGTGAAATCATCGAAACAAAGTTGATATGTTCTCTTTTAGTCATGAGTAATCTCTTTAAGAATTTTATTATGATCCTGCTAGTTTTCGTACCTTTTCCAATTTATATTGACAAAAAGGGGGAGAATTATTTTGTAGTTCACACTACATACATATGGTTTACGGATCATTATGTAAGGGGGAGTAGTTTTCATTGTGAGATGAAGTATTGACTAAGGGGGAGTGATACATATCACCGTAGTATTATTGTCAAAGTTGTGATACAATTGAACTTTGATGCTAGGTAATAATACTATGATATTGTATAAAAATAATTGAGAACATATGTTTTCTTATTGTTATGGCTACGGGTCTTCAACAACAATGATGCTGAGTTGAACACGTTCAGAATCACTGGAGTACTTAAGGTGATGAATAATTCAAGGAATGTTGGAGAACCAAGAACATCAAGCATGTTAGATGAGAAGCTACAAAGTTTATTTATTTTGTAATCCATATGTATTGATAGTTTTGTCACTAAAATTGACAAAGGGGAGATTGTTAGAGCACTGCTCGGTCGAACTCGCAAGCGTTGCTATCTCAAGCTTGTTTGTCAAGTGTAGGTGATCAAAACTATAGTCTTGATTTCTAGTCTAATTATAGATATGTCTCGGATTAGGATATAATGTGTAGTTGAGATTTATACTTCACGATATTCATCGATTGAAGACGAATATCTACTGACGAGAACTTGGAGGAATTTCATCAACAAAAGGTATGTGGAGACTAAAACTAATCTATCACTCAAAAGTCTATTCTATTCTATCTCCCATTGAGACTAAGTCGTATAGCTATATAGACCTTTACATTATACACATTTGATATTTCTAGTTGAGTTTAACTCGCTTATATCTTTCTCGAAATATGTGTTGGAAAGTTTTTGCTTTAACTACGTTCATCATTATTCTTGACGAGTTTAGTTGGAAATGATTTATTTGTTGGAAATTGAACAATGAGTCAAAAGAAGATCATGTGAAAATTGCCTTGAAACATCTTACATGATTTGTGTGAGACAGTCCTTTGATGTAGACTCGGAATGTTTCGTATTGATCCTTTGATCACTTGAAAATTACTTATAATCTAATAGTTTGTGTAAGACAGCTATTGTCGTCTTCTAAGGATGTTTCAATTATTAAAATGGGAGTTTAGAACAAATAATCATTTGTCTGGATATAGCACAGTATGCATACCAGTATGTAAACTGTTGTAGAATAATTCAGGTCCGGGAACCAAGTTTGCACACCAGTATGCGAACGGTTTTAACTGTCAAAGTCCGGTAACCAAGTTTGCATACCCGTATGCGAACGATTTCACCTGAGTTACAGTCTGTAACGACAGTATGCGTACCCGTTTGCGAACTGTCGGACGTGACCAAACTCTGGAACTCTAGTTTGCGTAGGCGTTTGCAAACTGAGTTTGTTTAAGTTCTAAAATCGGTTAAGTATGATTTCATACTCATGAAAAAATACATTCATATATTAAGGAATGCAATCTTTGCAAACCGTGGCTAAAATGTTCATGAATTAATTCTCTTGAATCAATTCGATTTTGTTTCAATTGTGTCTTGTATACTTCTATGAGAATATAAACAATTGAACAACTCTATGAGTAACATCATTAGATTCGTTTGATTATCATTTGTTCTGGAAGTGTTAGATGAATGTGGTTAATACAAAAGTGTTCATATGGATAACTTTCGGTTAACTGTTATTAAGCCAACCCAATATACACGTTTAGGTACGGTTACCCATATCTAAATGAAGGTATATTTCATTTGTGTGTAACAAGCTAAGACCATATAACGGTGGAGAGATATTGCTTTGGTTTTAAGCAAACTTAGCTTGAATCTTAATTAAGGTTTCATCTAACGGTGAATATTGATTTCTTTCTATCAAACCCTGAATTGAAGGCTATATAAGGGAGAACTCTAGCAACTGGGAAACCTAATCCCCACACCTCATGTGTGATACTAGTTGTTTACTAGAGTCGATTCTCCTTTAACCTAGGTTTTTCCTAAAACCATTATAGGTTAACGACTTGAAGATTTCATTGGGATTCTGAAACCAGACCCTACTATTTTCTCCATAGTTGTGTGTTCTGATCTTACTTGTTTTATCGTATTGAGTACTATCTTCCCTAATATTTTCTCGAGATTTATCTCCGATAGGTAAGATACAAAAAGTAATCATAAAGTTCTTCGTCTCATTCTTTGTGATTCCACAATAACTTGTTCTACTACCAGATAGTTAAGTTATTGCGAGGTGATTGATATTTCAAGGTTGTTCTTCGGGAATATAAGACCGGATTATCAATTGATTCCTGTTCACCTTGAGTTATCAAAAGACGGAACAAAAATTCATCGATATTTCTGTGGGAGACAGATTTATCTATCAGAATAGACTTATCTGGGTGAGACAGCTAAGGGAATCAAGTGCGTAGAATCATGTTGGGATTCATAGGCGTAAGGAACATGACTGTACCTTAATCAGCGTGAGACTTGGTTAGGGATCAACTACATTCCAGTCTGAAGTTAACTTGTAGTAGGCTAGTGTTTGTAGCGGCTTAATACTGTGTGGTGTTCAAATCTGGACTAGGTCCCGAGGTTTTTCTGCATTTGCGGTTTTTTCGTTAACAAAACTTCTGGTATCTGTGTTATTTCTTTTCCGCATTATATTTGTTTATATAATTGAAATATCACAGGTTGTGCGTAGTTCAATCAATTGGTAAATCCAACCTTTGGTTGTTGATTGAAATTGATTGACACTTAAACATTGGTCTTTGGTAATGTTCAAGTTCTTTCTCATTATAGTCAGAATCAAGGATTATGTCTGTTTGATTTTCCGATTACTTTGAGAAACAGAGATATAACTCTTGGATATATTTCCTTGATTGAGTCTGACTGCTTAGTTGATTCTCTTGGAATTATATTGGAGTTAGTCCAAACAGATTGCCGGACGAAATATTTAGTGTGGTTGTCATACCCCCACTTTTTTAACAGTACGTGTATGTAACTAACGAGCCAAACCAAGTTCCGGAGTTAACAGAATTATTTAGTTGTGCGTACCGGTATGGATACCTTAAGACTATCACCGGTCCCGAAGTCCACATAACTATTTTGGTTTGCGTACCGGTTTGGATACACAGCCGAGTTCGGGAACATAGAACTATTTTGATATGTGTACCAGTTTGGGTACTAATCCGTTTTCCTGACCATAGTTATCAAATGGTTTGCATACGAGTATGCGTACCGATCCGGTTCACGAGTTGAACAGATTTTTCACATGGTGTACATAAGAATATGTGTACCCCAAATCTGTAAGTCGATGTATAGCTACTTTGCTACTTGTACGAGTACATGTAATACTGTTAGATCACTACTCGGTCGAACTCGCAATTGCTATCTCAATCTTGTTGTCAAGTTTAGTTGCCAAAACTGTAAGTCTTGATTTCTAGTCTACTTATAGCTAAGTCTCGGATTAGGATAGAAAGTGTAGTTGAGCATTAGACTTCACGGCGTTCATCGATTGAAGACGAAGCACTACTAAGGGGAGCTTGTGGAACTTCATCAACAAAAGGTATGTGGAGACTTGGACTCATCTATCACTCATAAGTCTATCTACTCTATCTCCTATTTCAAAATGCGGGGGTCTAACAACCACACCCAACAATTCGTTTGGCAATCTGAGAGGACTTACTCCAATACACTTTATAGAGAATACACTAGAAAGTTAGACTCAATCTAGAAAAAAAGTATATCAAAGAGTTTAATATCTCTAACTCTTAATTCAATCCGCAATCAACAAATAGAAATCTGCGAGCCCGATTGAATATAAGAGGAATTACTTGAACTGTACCAAAGACCAATGTCCAAGTGTCAATCAATGTAAATCAACAACCAAAGGTTGGATATTCTAATTGATTGATCTTAACGCACAACCTGTGATATTGCAATTATATAACAAAATATAATGCGAAATAATACAGACACCAGAATTTTGTTAACGAGGAAACCACAAATGCAGAAAAACCCCGGGACCTAGTCCAGATTGAACACCACACTGTATTAAGCTGCTACAGACACTAGCCTACTACCAATTAACTTCAGACTGGACTGTAGTTGAAACCTAATCAATCTCACACTGATTCAAGGTACAGTTGCGCTCCTTACGTCTCTGATACCAGCAGGATACTACGCATTTGATTCCCTTAGCTGATCTCACCCACAACTAAGAGTTGCTACGACCCAAAGTCGAAGACTTGATAAACAAATCTGTCTCACACAGAAAAGTCTATAGGATTGAATAAATCTGTCTCCCACAAAAATACCCAAAAGTTTTTGCTCCGTCTTTTGATAAATCAAGGTGAACAGGAACCAATTGATAAACCGGACTTATATTCCTGAAGAACAACCTAGTATTATCAATCACCTCATAATAAACTTAATCGACTAGCGAAACAAGTTATTGTGGAATCACAAATAATGAGAAGAAGGTGTTTGTGATTAATTTTCTATCTTTCCTATCGGAGATATAAATCTCAAGCCAATTTTACAATTGCACTCAATCACGATAGAAACAGCAAGATTAGATCACGCAACTACAAAGAGAATAATTGGGTCTGGATTCACAATCCCAATGATGTCTCCAAGTCGTTAACCTACAGGGTCTCGAGAAGAAACCTAAGGTTAAAGGAGAATCGACTCTAGCTATGCAACTAGTAACACACATGAGATGTGGGGATTAGGTTTCCCAGTTGTTAGAGTTCTCCTTTATACAGTTTTCAAATCAGGGTTTGCAATCCAAGTTACCTTGGTAACAAAGCATTCAATAATAACCGTTAGATGAAAAACTTGATTCAACCAAGGTAATAGCTTTCAACCGTTAGATCGAACTTAGCTTGTTACACACAAATGAAATGTACCCTCATTTGGGTTTATGTAACCGTACCTAAACGTGTACACCATGTTGGTTCACAAATAGTTAATCGAGGCTAGATATATGATCACTCTCATATCAACCTTATTCATCTTAACCATAACTAGTTCAAATGACTCAAATGAAACTAGTTGAAGAGTTGTTCAATTGCTATATTATCATGGATTTATACAATAACACAATTGAAGCAAAATCAGTTTGATTCACTCGAATCAATACATGGACATTATAGCCACGGTTTGCAAAGATTGCATTCCTTATTGATAAATGTTTTTAGGTTCATGTACAACCGATATTAGAAAGTAACCACTTAAGTATGCGTACGTGAAAAGGCGAGGGTACCCAAATATACCTCAAGCTAAAACTTTTCCATCCTATAAGTCCTTTTTCCGAAAGTGATTGTCTATGGACTGAGTCGAGACAATACAACTAATCGGTTCACACTTCGTGTGATCGTCTATGGATACGAGATCGAGACAATACAACAACGAAGTATGTTTACTTGATACAAAGGTTCGGACTTAACCAAACACAATAGGATTGCTTATCAAGTAAATAGGAATTAACGTTTGTGTAATTTACTTTAATTATAATAAAACAATTATAATGCAGAAATATAAAGTAAATGACACAGCAAGATTTTGTTAACGAGGAAAACCAAAAATGCAGAAAAACCCCGGGACCTTGTCCAGAATTGAATACTCTCAGGATCAAGCCGCTATACAAAATAAAGCAACTTCGTATAGTTGAGACCAAACAACTAAACCTATAGTTCACCTAGTTCCGTCTGTATTCCCACGCCTCCAACTTATGAATAAGTCACGTACTTGGAACAATTCCTTTGGTTCGTATTCCAAACAATAAAGGAACAACAAATCTGATTGGTATAAACTCTCTTCAACCATGTGATATGAGTCAGATAAAGTCTCTTCTGTTTATCTTAACATAAACTCCTTCGTCAGGATATTAGATCTATCTTATGTTCAATTACCCACAATAATCATAAGATTTTGCAATCAATACCTTTAATCCCATGGAACCGTATTGAAGTCGATCTACTCAATTATTTTATCCAATATACAACAAGGATAAACCGATTATAGTGAGATCCATTTTTTACTAAAACAAGTATTGTGCACACCAAAGATTTATATAACCAAGTCAGAAATATTTTATCTCTTCTTTGTCTTCAAATCTTCTTAGATCTTCAATAAACACCTGCACGCAACTACTTGAATCTCTTGTGATCAATCACACACAGAACGGAGTCTGGTAACAATGGATTATCACAAGATCATCTTTAGAACTAACAACAGTCTAAAGATACCTGTCGAAACTTCGAACTAGTTTGAGTGAATCTTATATTAGAAGAGAAGATTCTCAAGCATAAACAAACTAGGTGCAATCAAAGTTCAACCACCTTTAGTCAATCAAATCAATCTAAAACAAAAGATAAACCGCAATTATCTAGTTTCCCACCAACGGTACTCGTAGAGCTTCTCAATCCCAAAGAAGTCTTTAAATTGAGCGGCCGTAAGAGATTTCGCCTAATTAGGTTACTCTCCTCTCCGAATTGGCGGCTTCACCAGTAACAGTACAACAGAGGAAGTTTACTGTCAAGAAGGATTAGTTTGCTAGAAATGCAAACTTCAAGTATTTATAGACAAGGAAGTTTGGACACCAAGGAATTTCCAAAACCGAAAATATTCTCAAGATGTTCAATAATAATTTCCATATTCGGTTTTCATAATTCCTGAGAATGCTCTGTCCAAAATATTGATCGAAAATCTCCTTGGAAAATCTTTAACTAGCAAATGCACATTACTAATTCTTATTTTCCATATATAATTAAAAACCTTAATTAAAAGATTCTTAACTTATTTAATTTCGATCCCGGGATTTACTTCCTTCTTAGTTGTTAAGGAATATCTTTGAACAATAAAACATACGCATATATGCACGTGTTCAAAGTGTGTCGACATCCTTACTTTGTAAGTCCTCTTTCATACTTACACACTTGAAACCGATTTACCACGCTTCAAAACAAGTTTAGAATTGGTTCATCTGACTTTCAAGAGCTATGCGATTGATTAAGAACTCTCAATCACAAATCATGGGTTTAACGGTTCTACCAAAACAAGTTTCGGTTCTACTCCATGTGATTATTGTGCATAGTCACACTAGCTTCCCAAAATTCGGTTGACTAGGTACTAGGATCGGTTCCCCACATATATATGGTATCTAACTCATATGTGTTGCACATGTCCATAGGATCGGTTCCCCTTTCTGCTATAAACCTTGTTGCACCTCATAAAAGGATCGATTCCCCTTTGTTATGTGTTGCACCTCTTACTAGGATCGGTTCCCCTTTACCCAGTGTTAGGTCTTACAAACTACACAAACTCGATCAGACCATTAGGTGATTACTTAAGATCGGTTTCATTAATAAAAGACATACTAATACAAAAATAAGGCCTCATGTGAATAGTTTTACCAAGAACACAAACAAGTCATGAGCGGTTATACTAATCACACATATTGGTCATTCATAAGATATGCAATGAAGAACAATCCTAATAACGCCTGGCGATTTCCTTTTCGATTCACAAACAAAGTTCATGAACTTACTTCCTTAAAACATATGTAAAAACATTGTTTCCTAGGATGAAATCCTCACCTCACACCCATACATAATCACAATAACATTCAAACGATTGTGTCGATGTCTTATCTACAAAGTTTAATGGTTAAGAAATAAACCTTGTATTGTATTCCTTAATACTATGTCTATCTAGAGTGTTCATGCTTCACAGTTTTTTTCTTCAATATGCACGACTTGAAAGATACGTTAGGGAATGAAACGGTTCAAGTCAAATATCACTAAACTCAAGTGGAAGGATGATGTTGTGGTTGTAGCTCCTTACTTCTTCACTTCTTCAAGTCTTCGCAATACTTGTAATGTCTCAAATCCTAATACTTTCAAGCTAACCTATACGAAGTTGACTCTAGTACATTTAATCAAGCGACTCTTAAATGAGTTTTGGTTCACTAAAATATGACAACCAAACTTGACATACAAACGCTTGGTGGGTTCAACCGAGCTATGCTCTAACAATCTCCCCCTTTGTCAATTTTAGTGACAAAACTCTTACAATCATATAGATAAAAAAATTACAAGAATTCATTACACATACGCTTGATTCCCGAATTCAACAGCACACAATCTGCATACATTCAATCCTTAAAAATGCAACAGCTGTTGACATTATAATAACAAAGCTCATACTCCCCCTAAAAGAGATAGGTAGATTTTTAATCCTCACGTCTTTGTTATACCAAATCATATGATATATTACTCCCCCTTAGTCTATGTTTTTCCTCATTCGTTAGATAAACGTTCAAGCACCAATGTCCTTCTTACCTAGTGACACCAATCAATATAAATTGACACCAGCATCACTTGTTTACTCCGTATATTTCTCCCCCTTTTTGTCACAAAATGACAAAGAAACGAAAAAATAAAGGAAAACACGAAAAGGATCTTACAAATCTCAAAATAGACTTGCAATCTTTTGAATCAAGCACGAGGGTTCCACACATCATTTTTGATAACCAATATCAAAACCGAAACTACAAAGTAATTATGTTTTAAAATGTTATCATGGAAATAATTGCCTGAAGAAATTTTCCCAAGTAGTTTAGCAAACCAAAAATCATCTAAGCATATTAGTTCCTTTGCTAAACCGATTGTACAAATACAATCGCTTCATTCGATAAGACTGTTGATGGTGGTTTTTAGTTTAGGGTCAAAACTGTAAAATCTTGTACTTAATGCGCTATCACCCTGCAAGGTATAAAGCCATTTGAAAAATGACGAGTGCAAAAAACCTCCTCGTTCATTGAGCAATTCAACATATATGAAATTCACTCAGAATGGTGCCGCGTAGCAGCAATCCCAAAATATTCTGTGAATTCTTTCTTCTACTAGCATTGCCCATTAATGCATGACTCGCCTAGTATTTTCCCGTGCTATGTTCCCAGTCGAACTCTCATTATTGACATGACATGACGAATAATTGTTCACTCTCTGCAGAGTAGCATGAATCTCCCGAATTGTCAACATTGAGATCCGCATGGAAGTACCCACACAGGCCGCGTCACCCTCTGACAAAGAGGATTTCGTATCGACACTCTTTGAGTTAGCTCGATTGAACACGCTTAAATTTCTTAAGGAAAATCTAGACTGTTAATATCAGTCTCAGAAATGATCACGGCCACATAATTTGGCCGCATGATTCAACAAGCATAGCCTACTCCTAGCAGAAATAGAAAATCACTGCAGTGACCACCGGCGGACCCATCAATGCCCTAGTCGATCGAGTCCTGTTTAATTAACTTCCAAATACTCCGAACGTCAACCCTAGAATGGGTGTTCGCGATATTCGAAAGAAATCTCAAACGAGCTAAGACCGTTAAAAAGGGTCTTAAACACATCATGACCGTCCAACTTTGCCGGCCTTGTTGGACGATTGAGATCTTCCCTGGAATGATCAAAGAGGCGCTAGAATGCACATTGGCGTCCCAACTCTCCCCTTGCCCGATCGATTTGTCTGCGGCAATCTTATAGGGCGCTAAATCATTTGCTTTAACCCGAGAAAACGTGTTATTTCAAAACCCTAAATTTTGGGTTGCAGCAGTATGCTACTGTCGCAAACCGATCACGTCCGTACAACTTAGCCGGCCTAGTTGGACGGCTTGGGTCACATTTCGAGCGATCAAAGAGATACCAATGTGTTCACCGTCGGCCCGAGCTCTCCTTGGTCGATCGACCCGTTCCCAGCAAGACCAAAGAGCATTAAACCGCTCGCCCAAAGTAGCGTGAGCACACTGTTTTAAAAACCTAATTGCTTTGCGACAACACATTACTTCCGCAAAACGATCACAACCATCCATCTTTTCCAACCAAATTGAGTGGCTTAGATCTAATTTTAGGTGGCCCGAGAGATGTCAGCATGCTCGCCGGCAACCTACCTATGTACATGGGCAATCGACCTGGTCGAACGAACGCTCAACGCTTCGAATCGCTCACCCAAAAGGGTTTGGTCGCGCAACCCCTAAACCCTAAGTTGCGTCAACAACATTGTGAAACTGCCGCAAATCATCTCGTCCGTTCAACTTTGCTAGCCTAGTTGGATGGTGTAGATTTATTTCCATAAAACCAACAAGGAAGCATCGTGGTCATCGGCAACCCCTCCTCTACAGGGAGTGATCGACCAGGTGATAACTCACACATAGGGTCCTCAAACAATCACCCAAAGAGGGCCGGTCGTGCTTCTTTTAAGACGCTCAATCCGTGACTGATTCGATCGAGCTCAAAAACAGTGATGCTTCTAATACATTGATTACTTTCAGCTGCTTATTCGAAAGAGATGCTTTACATACATCTATTATAAGCAACGGCTTATAAAAATCATTTTTGCAAATAATTCATTATTTGGCCTAAAAGCACTACGTGCTGATTTTAGCGGCAAGTCACATGACTTGACACATTCACTCGAGACATCAAACATGTCACAAACTGGGGGATACATACTGGGGTGTTGGTCTGGCGGTATACAACGTGCGGCGTGCAACGCGCCCATTACAAGAAAGTGTCAGGAAAGGCGGACAGTTAACAGTAACGAGAGTAGTGGGCGAACGTGTGGTCGGTCTTCCCTCATAACGGAAACACGATGATCACTACCTTTGGCACAAACCCACTTCTCCACTACTTTAATTTCTCCACTTTCTAAGAGATCAGGGTACGCTCAATGACTTGTATAAATAGGTTTCAGTCTATTTCAAAAAAGGAACAAGTAACCAGAAACCATTTTTCGAATACACAAGTCATAAACAACCATACCTTCATAATTCAACATTCTGATCTCAAACACCTTCTTCGCTTCCCTCCCTAAGATCAACCTTTCTCCTTTACCTTGTGACCGAATTGAATCTGGAACAACCATTTCTTGGTTTAGGCCAGAGTCTTACAGATTGATCTCTCGAATCTAAAAGTACTCCCGTGCAGTGTATATGTTTAGGTTTTGAATTCGTTTCTCATCAACACACCCAAATTTACCAAAAACAATATAATCAGTTTTTGCCCTCAAACAAAGACTAAAATAAAGATAACTCTATTTTTCTCATCAGGTTCTCATTATACATATAACTTAGACCTTTAGATTTTAAACAAGCCAAATACTAGTTTAGTTAACTAGTATTTCTTTGTTGATGGTGGATTTTCATTTAAGGCTAAAATTATAAAATCCAAAATTATGCGCTGATATCCTGCAAAGGATAAAGCCACTGATAAAATGATGAATACTTCTTCACTTCGCTAATTTACTTAGAATGGAGCATGTAACAACAATCCCATGTACCCTATGAATTTATGGCATCATGACCAGCCTTGTATTTCCTGTGTTGTTCCCACTGAACTCTCATTATTGGTGCGGCATGAAAACTGAGTGTTACTCTCAGCAGAGTAACACGAATCTCCAAGTGTCACTAATAAGGCATGCATGAAATACCTGTACAGGCTACAACTCTCGGTGTGTTATACTAGCCCGATTAAGCATATTTGAATCTGGACTGACCATATCAGTCTCAGAAACAATCACGACCACGTAAGTTGGCCGTACAATTTAACCAGCCTAGACGATCCTCAGCAGGAGCAGGCTACTACATTAATGACCACCAGCGGGCCCACTTATGCCCTGCTCGGTCGAATACCTACCATGCCTCCCAAACTACCACCGAACACCAGCCTGAAGTTGGATGTCCAGACTGGTATGGAGAAGCTTGGAGGAATCGTACAAACAAAGTACGCCTATGGCAGTCTCAAGTTCATCACGTCCGTCCAACTTCACCGGCGTGGTTGGACGGCGTGGATCAGCCCAAAGCCGATCGAACAAGCGTCATGGTGTACACCGGCGGACCTTCTTCCTACCTGCATGACCGACTCTTCCTTAACCTGACCAGATTGCAATATACGATTGTTCGAAGTTGTGTCAGCGTGAAGAATTGAGGGTCGTAGGAAATTCCACTAAAGGTCCCAAATTGATCACGACCATCCAGTTTCACCTGCATGATTGGATGGCTCAGATCGGACCCTTAGCCACCAGGAAGGTATTGGCGCGTTCACCACCGGCCCAACGTGGGACCCACATGGTCGGCCTCCCCAAAGGAGAAGCGTGGCTTTCCAATTCGTCCAGCCAAAGCAGCGTGGACGTGAAACCCTAATTAGGGTTTGCAGCATATCACATGTGTCACAAATCAGTCTCAACCATCCATCTTCGCAGGTATAGACGAAGGGTGTAGATGTAGATTCAAAGGGACTAGAGCATGTCAACACAATCACCGTGGGCCCACCTACATACATAACTAATCGGTCAAGACCAATTATGGTTGGTCATCTCGATTTGTGCGCCCAAACTAGGCATGGTCGCGCGTTTTCAATAGCAAATCGATCTCGACCACTCAACTTTGCCGGAAAAATTGAGTGGCTTAGATCACATCTTCACGGGACAGTGAGGTACGAACGTGTACGCTGTCCTTCCGACTGCAGGCCTGACTGATCGGCCAAGACCGACCATGGTTGGTCGTCTCGAAACGCGTGCCCGAAGTAGGCACGACATGCGGTCTTCAATTCCTTTGCGGCATGGGATTTCTGTCGCAAATCAATCTCAGCCGCTCCTCTTTGCCAGGAAAATTGAGTGGCTTAGATCGCATCTTCATGGGACAGTGAGGTACAAACACCTACACCAGCATGCCGTCTACATGCATGCCCAATCGGCCTTTCCAAAAACGTGTCCCATACCTGGATTCGACCAAGCTAAAGGTTGGTGTTCGAGCACCTCCTAAACCCTAATCCGACGGTCGCAGATATGGGTTGCAAGCCATCTCGTCCGTCCAACTTCACCAGCCTGGACGGACCGCCTAAGACAGGAGTTAGGCGATCCGTGAGGTATCACCACGATCACCATCCACCACTCTTCCACACAGAGTGATCGGTCAAGTCAGGGCTTACCTATACAGCCTCCAAACGATCACTCGAAGATGGTTGGACGTGATGCTATGCTTCATCCGCGACTTACACCGTTAAGCCTTAAAACAGCGATGCTTCATACACGCTGAATATATTCGATGCGTTACATGCACAGAATGCACACGATATTTCATAAATATCGACTTCCTAAATAACTTAGTTATTTAACCTAGCATCACATGCTTTCTGTGGGTCCCACGATCCACACACTCGAGACATTAATCATGTCACAAACTGGGGGATACATACTGGGGTATCGTTCTGGCGGTTTACAGCGTGCAGCGCACAACGCGCCATCACAAGAACGTGTCAGGAAGACATGGACGGTTAGTGATGATGTGAGAAGTGGGCAAGACTGATCGTGTGACACTAACACACGCAACTCCAATACTCCATCACTCCACTTTCTTCACTTCTCACGAGAGACGTGGGTAAGGCTCAATGACTTGTATAAATAGGTTCTCCTCCATAGTTCCAGAACAAGACAAGACATAAACCAAGTGTTGATACAATCGTATTCAAACACCATAACTGATAGTTTACATCCTGCAAGCCAGTTCAGCTTTCTGATACAAGTCATAAAATAGCCAATACCTTCATAATCTCAACACCTTCTTCGCTTCCCTCCCTAAGATCAACCCCATCTCCTTCACTTTGTGACCGAAGCAAGTATGGAACTGCCATTTCTTGGTTTAGGCCAGAATTGTACAGATTGATTTCTCGAATCACAAGGACTCACGTGCAGTGCATTTGTTTAGGGTTTAGATTCATTTCTCATCCACACACCCCAAATTACCAAAACCGGCAGAAATAATTTTCACCCATAAACAATTGGCGACCACATCGGGAGGTTAATCTCTCGGTTGTAAAGTCAATTTCTTCAAAATATGATTCAATTTCATCAATTTCGAAGGGGTAGATCTTAGATTCAATTCAATCATCAACCTGTTTCAATATGGTAGAACTTAGGTCAGAATCAACAATCAATTCTGACGGAGCTAGTGCAGATAACACTCTCAATATTGATGTACCTATCAGTGGAGCTACTGTAGTCAATACATCACGCGGGTCTTCTCTTCTACCACCAACGCTAGCGGAGTAGGAGAGGTCACAGTAAGTGTAACGCCTCCGGCGATCACCAAAGCAACAAATTCCACTCCTTCATCAGGACGAGGAGCCGGAGGAGCAAGAGGAGGACCATCTCCTATTACCATCGCAGACTTGATGGAGAGGCAGGAAGCTCTTTCTAAGACTCAAACAGATATGGCTGCAACTCAGAAAGAGGTACTCACTTTTCTTAAAACCTTAACTGAAATATTGTCACAAGACTCACAACAACCCTTGGAGCCAGCAAGGGATGCCTTCAATACATCCAGAGTAGGCGTTTCCACTCAGACCCACATGAATGAAGAAGCTCGTGTTGCTCCTGAACGCCCAAGGGAGATGGACCGGCCATCCAACTTCATCACGCGTGAAGACCTGAAACGACTTCTCCAAAACCGAGGCAAAGGAAACATGATGGAGGCGCACCAACATCAGCCGTC
This sequence comes from Papaver somniferum, assembly GCF_003573695.1. Taxonomy (NCBI): domain Eukaryota; kingdom Viridiplantae; phylum Streptophyta; class Magnoliopsida; order Ranunculales; family Papaveraceae; genus Papaver; species Papaver somniferum. Next base: position 62,040,080 of record NC_039366.1, read on the forward strand.
GTACCCTCAAGATGTGCAACGAATTCCTCTTCCAAGAGGATACACCTCTCCTCAGTTCTCCCTCTACGATGGTACTGGTAACACTCATGAACACATCTCTCGATTCTTAGAATCTTTGGGAGAGCATGAATACAATCGTGTTCTCCGTCTGAAATAATTCGCGAAATCAACTTACGGGGAGGGCATACACCTGGTACAACAACATCGCGCCTAACAGCATATCCAATTGGGACGAGGTGGTCAGCGCTTTCTATAAAAAGTACTTCTTCGTGTCCGAGCAAATCACCTTTTCAGATCTGGGGAGAGTCTCTCAGCAGAACAACGAACATCCGAACGACTTCGTCAAGAGGTTCAGAACTCAAGCACTAGATTGTCATGATCCGAACATCACTGAGCGTCAGTTGGTAGAACTGTGCATCAACGTGATGATACCCATATACCGCGCTTTACTGGAGAATCTGGGATTTCAGACGTTCTCCGAACTCCATGAAGCTTCCAAGCGTTCAGCCACAACTGCCCCAGCATTGCTAGAGAGAACCAGGGTTGTTCGAAACGAAGATCCACGTGAGAGTCGAGGAAGCAGGCGTCTCACGAACAAGCAATACAACATTGGTCCTTCTGTGAGCGTGGTAGGCGAAGGAGGAAAAGGAAAGCTCCAGCAACGGAATGACAACCCAAGCGTGCGTCTCCGTCACACACGACCTCGTTTCAAAAAGGAACATGCAAGACTCTTGCACAAGACACCGAAGATGCAGGCTTCCCATTCCCCATGAGTGAAGTAATGGAACTCTTGGAGGCATGGATACAAGACGATGCTATCAAGCTGCCTCCTATCAGACGCCCGCCAACTGAGAAAGACATGGTGGACCCCAAGTACTGCCGCTACCATAGGTTTGTCCATCATCCGACCAAAGACTACAACAGCCTGAAACAAATCTTCAAAGAAAATATAGAGGCAGGAGAACTCCATCTTGGAAATGAAGGTGTTAATAGAGATCCTCTCCCTATCAGGAACTGCATGATTTCCGGGGATTCTGTTTGCAAGACTGTACAATCTATGATGGAACGTTTGTGCGAGATTTTATATTTCTCCAAGGCGCAGCGTCAGGACATATTTGCATCCCTCAACCGCGTTGTATCAGGCAAGCGTTTGTATCTATAAAGGGAAGCGGTCTCGAAACCTCAGTCTTTACTGGAAGATGCAAGCAAGGAAAACTGGGGACTCCTAACCGTCGCTCGTTTGAAGGATGTTGATTTCGATAGCACATTGATTGATACGGTCTCCGAATTCAACATCATCACTGTTAAGACCTTGAAGGAAACAAGGATTTCAAAGCAAGAAGCCACTCGCAGCCCAACTGTGATTAAGAATCCAGAGGGAGAACTTGGACATACATATGGATACATCGATCTTGAAGTCAAATTGGGTGATGCCTTACATTCTACATAGTCAAAGAGCATCCCAATTATGACATGGTCCTGGGACGCTCTTGGATACATGAAAACAAGGCAACGCTGG